>NC_057812.1:133577371-133815185 GCF_018294505.1 Triticum aestivum | reverse complement strand
TACGTCATTAGCCATTTTGCTAAAAAGTCCCTGTTGTTTTGCACAATTAAGCCGCAGTCACGATCTAAGTGAAATAACTGTTCCTCTGGGAAAAAAAGGTTCACCGCATCCCCCCACCCGCACGCCGGCGCTTGCATCGCCCCCACGGCTCCGCCTCGCTTGGCACCGGCCCACCTCGCCGCCGGCCCTCCCCCTCACCTTCTCCCACCTTGCAGCGCCGGCGTGTGCCAGATCCGCCTGCATCCCCCAGCCAACCATCCCTCTCACATCTCATCTCTCTCTCCATGCGGCTCCTCGCTGCGCTACCTGCGGCGGCTGATCCAAACGACGTCCGGCGAATCCCCACCACCACGAAGCACCGCTCGAGGCCCCCTCGCACTCGTGTCGCCCTCTCATACGACTAGATCCGGCGCTCGCGGCCAGTAAAGCTCACCGGCGACCCTCCTCCCATGGCTAGGGTTTCGGGCATCTACTCCGGCGCCGGTGGCCAAGTTGCCCTCCTCTCGTCCGGTGAGTGCATCCCCTCCCCTGGATTCGCCCTCTCCCTCTCCCTTTCTCTAACCTCTGCTCTTCTCTTCCCCTGTAGACGTGGAGGGAGGTATTGTGGACAGCCTTCCTGCTGCTCGGGACGAAGTAGCCATGGAGCTTCCTCCTCCTCCTCTGGCTTCAGGTGAGTTTGTCCGCCGTGATCCATCTAACGGCCAGCGCGATGACCTAGAAAGTAGGACAGGGCCTGGACATGGTAGGTCACAAACATCCATCTATTTTGCCCTCCTGTACATATTTTGATGTTGGATCGGTGCTGTGTTTCAATTGCTAAGAAAGCAGAATAAAAGGGCTATGTTCTGTAGTTAGCAGCTGGACCTAGGCGTCTCCATATCATACCTCCACAAAGAAAATATCATACTAAATCTACTATTATGTGAGTTTGCCCATATGCACAATTTACCTTTTTCCTAACAAGTTCCGATCCTCACCCCTTCACTAGCTACTTACTCATGGTGCTGGTCAATGCACTCTATGTGGTAAACTGCTACGAGGCTCTATTCTTTTTCTTCAAAATAAATTACTTTAATTATAAGAGATGGAGTTTTTTCCAGGAATATTTGATTACTGTTTGGTTTGATCAGCTAGGGATACCATATTTTTGAAAAGCAATCAAAATCTGTTTCTGGGTAGATGCACTGCAAAAATACCAGCATCATTAGAACATAAAGATAGGGATGTGCTTAATAATTACCCTCACTGTCCTACTGATAGTTCTCTTTGTTCTTGCAAAGGTGCTTATTAATCCACTGAAACCATGTTATAAGATGCAATTGTTTTATCTCCTGAAAAAGCATGAAGATTTGTTTCTTTTAGTAATTAATTGAAACCACCTGTAAGCCTGCAATGAAGCTTCTATTATTTTTGTCTCATCAATTCGGTAGCTATTTTATGCAATATGTTTTACTTAAATTTCAGCAAAGGGAGCATCTATATTTTGACATATGAACTGGTCTCTTTTTCTTTTCTTGACGGAGCGCACCTGGGCTCTTGAACGGCATTCAATACCCTGGTCATATCCTCAAATTAAGCCAATCTCACCATGGGTCTTATTCGCTGCCACCACCGGCATGTTTCCAGCCGACCACCCAAAGACACTAACTTCATGCAAAATCGCATTGCAGATCGCAGGTGCAGCAGACTTGATCCCCTTAGATTGATCCCACACTTAGATTTGTCCGATGGTAATCCATGTCGTCATTAGCATGATGCCTTGCAAAGTGGGGCTGACCAGGGTAGTGTCTGTACACAGTGGGTCATAAGCCTCTGCTGCTTTGTCGTACAAGCTATGCTTTTGCTGATGCTGTGTGTTTCACTTCATAATATTTTTCATCAGCATATTCATCACGTCTTACACTACGGTCTCGGCAGGAAGTAGTATACTTCATAATAAAGTGAAAACTGTAGATATGTTTTAAAGGCAGACTGGTCATCGTTTGCTACCAAGATGTGGGCGAGAGCGCGTAATCGATGATAGGCTGAGGAGGCTAAGCCGATATGCAGTGGCTGGTACCTGTTGGATGTCATTGACGGCTAAGTGCAACCTGTGGCACAAGACGCCGACAAAGGGATTCTCAACACCTGCTAAACTGGCCTAAGAATTTGATTGTTATTCTGCTTTAGTTACGGGTACTGTTCTTCTATCCAATTGAATGATTCTCATGTGATGCATGGCTGGGTCTTGGCTTCATATAATATATTTTGGAGCACTCGTTCCAATGGATATGACGGTCTGCAAGTGTAGGATGGCTGATGCTTGCCTTTATATATCTGGATTTTGGTGTTGGTCTGATTGCTCCAGTTTTTACTGTTAGTATACATGCATTAGCATGAAGTAACTAACAAAAAGTTACTATATCGTAGGAGCTAATATTTTTTAATGCCATACTTATAAGCGATCTAGATAATTCATAGCTGTAATGCCATTTAAATTTCTCAATGCATTGCTTCTGAACAGTTGTCAATAATCATGCCTTTTTGCTTTCTTTTTGCTAGCATCATGTCGATATGGCACTGTGAAAATTGAAGATTTGGTATGGAGTCGCAAAAACTGCAATACTCTCGGTAATGCAGAAAAAACAAAGATTTCATGGTCTTCAACCTTTGTATGTGACTAATGTCCTACCTCTATCACTACTTGCATCATGTTAGTGCATTGTCTATTAACACTTCATTTTATTATTTTCTTTGTAGATTCAAAAGATACATGGATGATTATATGGGTGTGTGGCAAGTATACTGCAATGATGATGATGTTTCGGTTCATCATGATGATGATGGATGCTTTCAGTTTAGTTAAGTTGTAGGAATTTTGTTCCTGTTGGATGATGTTTCTCGGTTAAGGTTTAGTTAAGTTGTAGGTATGTTGATGGATGCTTTCAGTTTAAGTCTGGTTGTCAAGAAAATATTCATTTTTCTGTAGGTCCATGTTTCTTTTGGTGGGATCTATTTAATTTGAAGTACTTCTTTCTACAGAGACAACTTGTTCACAAGGAGTGTGCTTCCTTCTACAGAGACAGCTGGTACACATGGAGGTAGTGAAACACATTCAGAAACACTTGAGATATTTGTCGCATATTGTATTTTTTAAGCTGGTGATTGTTGTTATTGTTTTGCTGCGATTTATTAGATTCTTCTGTGTTGTGCCATGTTTATGCACACATTAACAGTTGGCAAACTCTTATCGTCGATTAATTAGCGATCTCCAGCCAGTTTAGTGATAGAGATGTAATTGGCAGTATCTGATACTGAACAATTTCATTTTGTTTCCACAATTACCACTCCACCAAACTAATTCCCTTACCTAATTATAGTGCAACTAAATTGAGATAATTTTTTTCCTTTTATTCTGGGTCCTGTATCCTAAAATGAGTTGCCAAATTATTTGTACAGGGTGGTCAAGGCAATGTCTATTTGTTGTTGTTGGGCCAATATTTGTTTTTGTTCTTTGGTATTGTACTATTTTGTTCAATGAAATACTTCAGAATGACAATGCGACAACATATGTAAACATTCTTTACTACTTTCTCAGTCTGTGATGAAATCATTGGAAGTTGTAGGCCTTTGTAGCTTTGATGCTTGCTCTTCTGCGGCTGGAGATAAGACTGCTACACTGTTCTTTAATTGTAGGTTGCATCAATGGTAACGCTGGTTTCACAAAAACAAGATTGCTAGGATATGCTGCTTATCATTACGGTGAATACATTATTGTTCCTTTTGTTTGTGGTTTGACAAACCGTTACCAAATGATTTCTACATCGTACATTGTGGCACTCGAAAAGAGCACTCCCATTTCCTGTTAATTTGATGATTTAAGAGATGTTTGACTACTATCATGTCAAGTTGGATGTTTTGCATCATTATTTTTTACTTCCTAATAGCTTACTCTTTATTTCGGAATAATAGATTTTTAACAATCTTTAGCATCACCACCTCACTTATAGAAAGTACTGATATATATGTGTGCCTGATAAATTGTTGCACAAGATTCTGATTTCACCATATATATTCTTTACAAAATACTATCACTTTCTCCTCATTTTTTTAAATTTTCAGGTTGGGTTCGTTACTCGTGGTGGCAAAAAAGATGGCACCTACCTTGTATCTTGTTGGCCAAGGGTAGGAAGGGACACTTTGCAGATGGAAGGGGGTGTTGTAGGGCAGTTACTCTAAAGGAATGAATGGAAAAAGGCAGAGGTGTTTATCATCGAAAACTAAACTTGCATGTACCCATCTTATGTGAATAAGCATGTAACCAGCTTATATCGATATTTTCATTGTAATGGAGACATAAGACACAAGTGACATGTTAAACTCAAATAATATTTTTATTAGTATCTCAAAGCTGGAAATGCACGAGTGTGATATGGTGAGAGAAGAAGAAATACACGAGAATTCGGAACGCATACATTAGACACAATTGGTATTGAACAACTACTCCCTCCGTTCCGAATTACTTGTTAGATACATCCATTTATGCGCGACGAGTAATTTGGAACGGAAAGAGTATTAGATATGCCCCGTAGCAATGCATGGGTGTCTGTCACGCGCTTTTTGCAAACAAAAAAACTCTGTTATCTGTAAATTAACCAACAGTACACGTTTAAGTCACAACTGATTTTTTTGAATTTTCTCAGAAAACCCCTTGATGTTTCAGTTAATCAACCTGCCGTCCATATTTAAGTCAGCTAAATCCTTTTTTAACATAAAACCCCCTGATTTTTCAGTTAATTAATCCACAATTTATCTAAAATAAAATTAATCATAACTTTTAAACCGTAACTCCGATTGTGATATGTTATATATGAAATTTGATTAGAAAAATATATAGAATCTAAATATGATGTTATTTTTAGCTGTTAAATATTTGTACAATATTATTTTGATGCAAACTTAATCTATAGTGCACGGTCTGTTTTTTTTTCCGTACCAGCAATGATTAGAATTGGAAATAAATATCCACTAAAACCAAATAAATACCCACAACCAGATTGAGAGGAAATAAAACATCGATAACAACACATGCACATCTTTGAAAAACCTCGCATGGAAAAACAACATATTTCTCATTTTATTCCGAACGAGTGTGTGCGCGCGCGAGAGAGAGACGCGTTAGGTCTAACCTCATTCAAACGTATTTCTGTTATGTTGGCATTGAGGCTACCATTGGCAACACAAATATGATGCCATATGAAAATAAAGGACGTGCACCTATTAGGGTCTTGAGTCATGGTTATTGAGTTAATAGCGTGTGTTATTTTCTCTCCTGTTGTAACGCACGGGCTCTTTTGCTAGTATATATATCTCCCCTAATAATAATAAAGCACAAAGTGCTTCTGCCCGTACGTCATTAAAATTGCCCCCGAAGTTGGAAAAAAATACCCACCAATGCCACCTATAAGTTATAGAAAACGTTGCACACAGAAAAATTCGGACTGGGCCGGCCCATTTCAGAATATCTAATACTACGCCCAGCGCACAGAAAAAGACACACCTTGCCTGGGCCGACCTATATATGGGTGATCAATTTTTTATTTTTTATTTTTATTTTCTGTCATTGCTTTTTGTCTACTTGAAATAATTTGTGAATTTAAAAAGGTTTCCAAAATTTGAAACCGTGAATTTTAAAATAATATTTCATAAATCATAAATGTTTGCGGCTTTAGAAATTGTTTGTGATTTTTCAAAATATTAGCAAATTTTCTAATAAATGTCCGGAAAATAAACATACTAATGAGTTTTTCTAAAAAAGTTCATGTATTTAAAAATGTTTTAAAATTTCACAAAATTTCATCAATTCAAAAAATATTCATGTATTAGAAAATAGCATAAAATAAAACTGTTCATAAATTCAAATATATGGTTTTTGATTCACAAAATATACGCGGATTCAAAAATGTTCACTAATTTAGAAAATTATTTTATCAAATCCTAAAAAAATGTTAGCCGATTCTCGAAATGTTCGCAGATTAAACAAAATGTTTGCATATAATATGTTCATGAATTCAGAAAACGTTCTTGATTTTACAAAATGTTTGTGAATTTTAAAAAGTTCACAATTTCAAATATGCTCATGAGTTTAAGAAAATGTTCATGATTTTTAAAAATTGTTCATGTTTTCACAAAAATGAGAGTGATAGTGTATATCGATGATGTAGTAAGATGTGATCATTGCCATTCGAAATTATGATTTTTTTTCTCTCGTTGGAACGCACGGGCATGTTTACTATATTAATAAATTATGCATTGCTTCTGACCGTTCACCAGCAGCATTTTTTACAGAAGACCCCCTTTGTTTTCGGGTAATTAACTCGCTATATTAGTTAAGTGAGAAAACGAACCCTTTTTTACTGTTTTATAGAAAACCCCCTTCTTTTTTTGATAAATAACCCGCACTCCCAGAAAACGTATCGTTTTTGCCTTTTTTCTATAATTAACCCGCATTCCATCTAGAACAAATAATACTTTATCAAAATACATCTTTTAAACCCTAACTTCAATTTTAACATGTTATATATTAAATTTGATTAGAAAAATATGTAGAATATGAATCTGATATTATTTTACCTGTTAAACATTTTTAAAATGCTATTTAGGGTGCAACCTTAATGAATAGCGCACGATCCATCTTTCTTTGGTATCGACACCGACCCGGATTACAATGAACACCCCATGAAAACCAAATTGGAGATAGAAGAAACCGTCGATAACCTTGCATGTGCGCCTCGGCAAAATATTGCATGAAAATAAAGCAGATTCTCATCTAATGCCGAGAGAGACGCCTTGGCAATATCTATTGGGGTCTTAGTCATGGTTATTGGGTTAGGGCCGTGCGTTATTTTCTTTTCCCGTTGCAACGCACGGGCTCTTTTGCTATCTTTCCTAATAATAAAGCACGGATTGACTCCGTGGGTTTACCGTCACAATACGCTTCTTCCTGTGAATTTACGCTTTCAGTTTGAATTTTAAACATATACACAAGGTGGTACTAATTTCAACCCACGCTCGGTCTTTCGCAACGCACACACCTCACCTATATTGGGCCACATTGTTCCACTGTTGGGCCTTTTCTTATGTGCCACTGAGTCACGCAAGAGGCCCTCCATCTCGAAGGTTGTGGCCAACTGAGCTGGTAAGCTTGTGCGACGAAACACGGTTTGTTATCAAAATAAAGACACTGTCTGTGCACCCCTTGCAGTGCACGACGTGCCGGAACCTGCTGGTCGGGTTGGGCGCGTGTTGCGTGCCGAAGCCGCCCTTGGCCGGGAACGACGCGGAGATCTCAGCGGCGGCCCCTGCCGGCGCCTGCTCGACGACGGCCGGCACGCCTCACCTATATTGGGCCACGTTGTTCCACTGTTGGGCCTTTTCTTATGTGCCACTGAGTCACGCAAGAGGCCCTCCATCTCGAAGGTTGTGGCCAACTCAGCTGGTAAGCTTGTGCGACGAAACACGGTTTGTTATCAAAATAAAGACATTGTCCCTGCACCCCTTGCAGTGCACGACGTGCCGGAAGTACCTGCTGGTCGGGTTGGGCGCGTGCTGCGTGCCGAAGCCGCCCTCGGCCGGGAACGACGCGGAGATCCCAGCGGCGGCCCCCGCCGGCGCCTGCTCCACGACAGCCGGCACGGGCGGCGGCGACATGGTGCTGTGGCCGAAGTAGTAGGGCATGCCGGGGCCGGCCCTGTCCATCCACCGCCGGTACTCGGCCACCCAGGTGTCCGAGGAGCGGAGGTTGAGGTAGAACTCTGTGACGACAGGAACCCATGTCCTCCTCGAACACCTTGCACGCATTCTGGTGGAAGTACCAGCTCGGCAGCACCCTCAACAGCGGCGACCTCGTCGTGGACCCGAACCGGACGAGCAGCATCGACTTCCCCTGCCCCGCCGGCCGGCACAGGAACTGCGCCGAGAAGCACTGCTCCCTGCCGTCCTTGTCCACGAACTCGAGCGTGTTGGTGAGCACGCAGGGCGCCTCGAAGCGGAGCAGGTTGCGGAGGTGCGGCGCGCGCTCGCGCCACCAGTGGCCGGCGAAGCCCCGGGCGGTGCGCTCGGCGACCTCGAAGACCAGCGGCTGCGCGTCCTCCCACTTGGTTGTCCATTCGGTGCGGTCGTGCGAGATGGGCACGTGCGCCGGGTCCATGAGGTTCTCCAGCAGGATGGAGTGGTCGTAGGGGAGCTCGTGCACCGTGGACAGGTCCGTGAACCCCGCTCGCGCGTACGGCTCGAAGCACGGCAGCTTCTTCGTGTCCGGCGGGCTCGCCGGTGACATCCACACCCACACCACCCCCTGCGAGTCCCGCACCTCATAGTTGCGCGCGCACGCGTTCCGCGGGATCTTGGCGCCCTCAGGCAGCTGCATGCACATCGATCAAACGTGAGTTTTCTCATGCGTTTGCACTGACCCAAGAATGAACTTGATTCGAACCTGTGGGAGCTTGACGCACTTGCCCTGGCCGTCGAACTGCCAGCCATGGTAGAGGCACTCCAGCTTGCCATCGACGAGCTGCCCTTCTGAGATCTCCGTAGCCGCTGAGCGGGCCCGATGGAGCGAAGCCCCAAGCCAGCCGATCTGCTCGAAGCTCCGAGAGATCAAAGGAAGCAAATCTGATGCACCGGTGAAGCACCGTATTCAAAGACACCACCTCCATCGTGACCACCGCCTTGACCAGAGGGACGGGGAAAAACAATGTCTACATGTGTGAGGAAGGGGAGAAGAGATGGGGCGATGCAAAATAAGCACAACAACCTGCGTGTGATATTAGTCAGAAATACAACGCCCACACACTCAGCTACTAGAAGAAACTAGAGAGGAGAGGTGTCCCGGAACATAACTGAGGACCCCAAAAAAATAAAAATAACAAAGAACCCTTTGGAGATCCCTGCCCATGAGTCTGGTTTTCAGATGACAAATATAATCACAGTTTTAAAATAAAAGGATGTGTCAAAGTTCGGATGCGCTGAAATTATTAGAGCTTGGGTACCTATCTTGATCAAAAGTCAAAAACTTTCAATTAATTGAACGAATTTATGGGTCATCAATATGGTTACATGATACCTTACACACGATTTTAGTTTTCAAGTCTACACTTGAATTGAATATTTCAAGTAAGAATTGAGTATGTAACATTAAAAAAAAAATCCTATTTCATAAAAGATAAATCTCAAGAGTCAATTTATATTAAAACTAGAGAGCACGGCCGGCCCGACGGAGCTGAGAGCGCGCGCACGCTCTCCAAACCAGAGGGGCATAAATAAGGCAGCATGGTGCGAGACAGGAGTTGTGCTACAGATCAATTGGATATAATAAATGGCGCGTTATTGTATGGAGCACATTTTAAAAAAAAATGCCCGTTGCAACCCACGGGCATTTGTGCTATAAGAAGGGAAGGAGGGATTTCGGGGATTGAAAGCAAAAAATAGGAAAGTGGAAAGTTGTCCCATAATAACAAGGAAAGGAGGGATTTGGGGGAAAAAGTGGGAAGCCAGCCGTCCCGTAAGAGTAAGAAAAAAGTGTCCTAATAAGGAAGAACGGAGAGAACAAAGATGGAAAGGAGGGATTTTGGGAACTGATAATAAAGAAGGAAAGAGAGGGATTTTTGGGATTGATAAAAAAATAGCCTGGTGATTTTTTGTCATTTGTTTTGTCCCGTAATGAGTTGATTGATCTTTAAAAGATTGTGGGAACAAAGTAAACCAGCTAGAAATCAATCAAAAGTCGTCCCCCTAAAAAAAATTCATCCTCCGCCACTAGCTATCATCCCACGAACGTAGTTTTACCCCGTCCATAACTCGAGAGAAAATTATGTTAGAATTGTTTAACACCTGCAAAAAATTTACTATGTCTAAATCATAATAAAAAATTGTTTATTAATTGTTCATGCACAATAATTTTTTTGATAATTATAATGAAAAAGATAGTACCCGTTAATAACAGGTGCTTGATAGTTGGACATGAATAGTGCTATGCTACATAGTTCCTAAACCTAGCCAACATTGGTTCATGAAAATTTGTGTTACCTCCATAGTGAAGCAAAAAACATTGAATATTAAAATGGACTCTACTATTTACGGTATAATGCGATATGTTTTGGGCATCACTAAGCAACTCGAATAAAGGCTTGAAGAGATACTCACAACTAGGTAGATATTTCTATGATTTAAATTCTACACACCTTTAATACACTTCTAAAATGCGTTCATATTTTTTCTGCAGTACATATTTTCATGGCAGCATGGAGGATTTCAAAGAGTTTGTTCATGTCATCGTGGCTGGCGTGTGTCATGGAATGAGAGGGGGTCTTGAGCAATTGGGTTAGGGAAGTGTGATTTTTTCACCCAGTGCAACGCACGGGCCCTTTTACTAGTGTGTGTATATATATATATATATATATTAAAAAATAAAAAATATATGTAACATACCTACCCGCTTGCGTGTGTTTACATGGCAGGGTCTAGCCAATGCCCGTCGCGTTGAGCTAGCACATTACAAATGATGCTTGAGGCGACGTGTGCTTCGTCGTCACAATAAGCGAGACCTAGACGCTCCCCGCATGGACATAGGAGGCATGACGAGAAGGGTGTGACAGCTGGTCAACAAGTACATCACCTCAACATCCTCGAAATTACAAGTTAGTTATCACTGATTCCGATGATACATTTGTGTAGTTTTATCCCAATTTATGTAAACCGCTGTATGGGTGGTGCCTAATAAATTGTATTGGATCTTTTAGTTAACTTCGTTAGATGCATGTAGGGTATATGCAAGATTTAATTACAACGTTACTTAGAAAGTATATAATATATTAGTGCATCTGTAGCAAATCCCCTAAAATTCATATTTAGAGTGAATTCTTCTCGTTTGGAGAATTAATACCTAGCTAGTAGACCCCTCAAATTTATAATCCCTCAAAATTATAGATTTGGACCCCTAAAAAGTCACCCACTAGTCTATTTTTGCTCCTAGAGGGGCAACTCTTAGCAAACTTAGGCAGCCCGCACAGTGGCGAATCCAGTGGGGATACCGTGGGTGCCCTGGTACCCCCTAAAAATATCCAAATCTTTTTTATCTAGTAATACATAGTACTTGTTTGTCTAATCTATGGGTATTATAGGATTAGAATGCTAAACTGACAGTTTTTTAAGGTTGCGCACAACACCTTTTTGTGAGTATAAAAGTTGGCACCCCCATAGATAAAGTGTTGGAAATATGAGCAATTTATCAAATGATTTTATTAACAGAAATACTAGATAAAGCATGACTAATATAGTAGAGATAAAACAAGTCATGCGTTCTGACAAAGAGAAGGTAAATAGCTTCTGCATATATGAACCGTAGCCTATCATATCTAAAGCAGACAGTATAGCAAGTAGCATATATGAAGTAGAACCTATCATGTGTAGGACAAGGACTAGAACAAGGAACTGCGGCAGAACCTTTAACAGGAAAGACAAGAACACGTACGGGACAACAACAGCAGAAGCGCTGGACTTGGGGTCAGTGTCCTCGCCTGCCATGTCGTCGAGGAGGTCGTGGACGTCGGGGAAGAAGTCGTCGTCGGGGAAGTAGTCGTCGGCGACCGGATCGTCCGTGATGAAGCAGCCAGTAGTCGCGCTGAGCGCTCCCCAAAAACCTTATCACCCTTCTCCCATACAGGACTCAAAAGGTGCAGTTTCGGAGGCCTACTGTCCCGACCTGCGGTGCACGTCGCAAGACGGGATGGGGAAGAACGTAGCAGCAGCGCAGTGGTCAGAACTTTGTGGCGAGAGGAAGAGGAGCTTCTGTTGTGTCTCTCTGGAGAGGAGAGACCTCTCTTATATAGGCACAGGAGAAGGACGCGAAGAGGCTGCGGCAGGAGGTGAAGCAACGAAGGGAGACGAAGCGAACAGGCAGCGGCCAAAGAGGCGCGCCGTTCGAATTCAATGTCCACTACAGAAAATGTTTCAACTCCCACGTGACCTTTCGTATACCCGTCGTGCATGGCAAAAATTTAGATATCGGCTCGGCTCATTCCCGCAACCCGAGGCGCGGCGAGGCGTGGCGTGGCGAGGCGGGCGGCGGAGGAGGAGCGCGCGTGGACATCCCTCTTGTTCCCATGCTCGTACAAGTGGGGAAAGAACCTCCCTTATATGAAGGTCTAACTCCCACTAAACTAGCAATGTGGGACTAAACTTTAGTAGTATCCCTTGCCTTGCACAAATGGGCTAAGTGGGCCTCTAGGATTTATTAGGAATTTCTGAAATAGTTATTGGGCTGCCCAAAATAGATTAAATTCCAGCAATCCCCCACCAGATCCCAGAGGCACACAGAAATTTGCCTTTGGTTCCAAAACACTGTTTTATATACCGATACTGCAGTGGAGACTGTTAAGTTGAACTTCCACCTAGAACTCTATGCTACACTAGTAAGCAACTTGAAGAGTGGACTGAGCCTTGAACTGCAAGTTTTCTGCGAATCTAGCTTCACATATAGCCTTGACCGATGCGTGGCTATCGTGGATCTTCCCCGTGGGTGGAGCTTATGCGTCATACTCCGTGACCTTTCATGAGTTTACTAGAGAGAACCCTACTCTCATAGATTGCGACGTTTGACAATCAGACTCATATAGGTGTGTTCTTCAAAAGATGTTCTGCAGAATAACATCTCTACTTAAATAAGCCACTTAGAACACATTAAGATATACATCAACCTGCCATGCAGATTAGGAGAGTATTGCATCTTCATGGAGTGGTATTGTGAATAGTAAGGATACTCTCCTCTCAGTTGACCAACAACTTGTCTTCCACATCTAATTCACGGGATCTCCGATCACAAAGAATATGTTACCACTGTGAACAACTCATATTGTGGGTCTCATACCCATCTCCCTCGATGCATTATCTATCACATTACGTGATGACCCTTGGTAAAAGGATCTGCCAGATTTTTAGACGTTTGGATATAATCCAACGCAATAACTCTGGAGTTTCATTTTTCCTGACAGACTTTAACCTTCTCGGAACGTGTCTTGATGACTTCATGTTATCCTTTGAGCTGCTCACTTTCGTGATCACAGTTTGATTGCCGCAGTTCATAAGGACACTTGGTACAGGTTTCTCAACAACCGGCAAGTCATTCAAGAGCCGGCGAAGCCAATCTGCTTCAACCATAGCTGTATCTAGTGCTGTGAGTTCTGCTTCCATTGTTGACCTCGTTAAGATGGTCTGTTTGCAAGACTTCCAAGAAACAGCGCCACCTCCATGAGTGAATACATAACCGCTCGTGACATTTATCTCATCAGCATCTGAGATCCAGTTTGAGTCACTATACCCTTCAAGCACCTTTGGATGTCCGGTGTAGTGAATTCCATAATTTGCAGTGCCTTTCAAATAACGCAAAACTCTTTCTAGAGCTTTCCAATGCACATCTCCTGGTTTTGAAACAAACCGACTCGGTTTGCTAACAGCAAAAGAGATGTCAGGTCTTGTAGCACTGGCTAAGTACATAAGGTAGCCAATAATCTAAGAATACTTCAATTGATCTCTAGCAATTCTTCGATTCTTTCGAAGCAACACACTAGCATCATATGGTGTTGGAGAGGGCTTGCAGTCACTATAGCCAAAGCGACTCAAGATCTTTTCCACATAGTGAGATTGAAGCAATGTAATCCCACCATCATCGTCTCTCAGTGTCGACTACAGAAAACGTTTCAACTCCCACGTGACCTTTCGTATACCCGTCATGCATGGCAAAAATTTAGATATCGACTCGGCTCATTCCTGCAACCCGCGGCGCGGCGCGGCGTGGCCAGGCGGGCGGCGGAGGAGGAGCGCGCGTGGATATCCCTCTTGTTCCCATGCTCGTACAAGTGGAGAAAGAACCTCCCTTATAAGGAGGTCCAACTCCCACTAAACTAGCAATGTGGGACTAAACTTTAGTAGTATCCCTTGCCTTGCACAAATGGGCTAAGTGGGCCTCTAGGATTTATTAGGAATTTCTGAAATAGTTATTGGGCTGCCCAAAATAGACTAAATTCCAGCATAAAGGTCTAGGTCCGCCACTGAGCCCGCGCCGTCTCGGCCCTGAGCGTCGTGCCACCATCGCTGAGCTTCAACCCGTCACCGTCGAGGCCCGAAGCCGAAAATGAAGTTGCATGAGCTTGGAGAAGCTGCAGGAGCCCGCTAGTCAAAGCGAATGGTGTTTGTCTTTCACTCGGCCCTCTCTCATAAAAATAAATATTAAACACTATATATTTCTTTTTTGCGGGGTATTAAACCCTACATGTTTGAATCGAGAGATTTGGAAATACCCCTTGCTGCTCTTTTTTAAAGTAAAACACCCACTCACTTTTTTGAAACGTAGGCAAAAGTTTTGCCTCGTTGATTAGTTAAGAACAAGAGAATTGTCGTTTGTTAATTTACGAAAAATCGGACGAAAATCAACGCCCGCTCACTTTTCAGCTGTGTTATTAAGTTCCATTCCACTTCAACAGGGTACAAAATGTACTACTAGGAGTTCATGACCTTGGCTTGGGGGCCGGGCAAGTTTGGCGTTTTTTCGGTCAAGAGTGCATACCAATTGGGTTTTGAAGAGGCTCACAGGAGTTCGGCAACGGGCTCTAGCTCGCGACCTAACGGCCGGCGCTCTTGTTGGAAGCTCATATGGTCTTCGGATGTTCCTCCTACGGTCCAGAATTTTGCGTGGCGGGTTGCTACAAACTCGCTGCCGACATGGTGCAACAAGTACAGGCGTGGACTTGAAACAAGTAACCTTTGTCCGGTATGTGCTAGTGAACCAGAGGACTGCTACCATGCTCTCTGTCGCTGCTCCTTTGCGAGGATCTTATGGGATGCAATGTCTGAAGTTTGGCCTCTCCCATGTTTATCTACCCTGCAAAATAACGGGGATGAGTGGCTGTTGCATGCACTTGAACCGCTACAGGAGATTGAGAGATCTGTGTTATTGCTATCCATGTGGAGGGTATGGCATATACGCAATGAGGTCGTACACCATAAACCAGCCCCCGCCTATGGAAGCGTCGAAAAGATTCTTGGTAAGCTATTTGGACTCTCTGATTGGTATTAATATTGATCTCTCTACTGATCCACGCAAAGGCAAGTCTACCATCACATATGAAAGACGGAGTCCGCATATGATAATGGAAAAAAGGTTACTAAGTGGTCAGCGCCAAAGTCCGGATGGGTGAAGCTTAATACTGATGGGTCTTTTGCGGACGACGGAGCAGCTGGCGCTGAAATGGTCCTACATGATGATAAGGGAGCGATAATTTTTTCCTCTTGCAGGCAATTATTCTCTTGCCGTGAGGCACTGGAAGCTGAGTTATGTGCCTATATGAAAGGTTTGACCTTTGCCATTGATTCCCGCCTGTGGAATACGCCCCCTTGCCCACGCCGTCCCCCCCCCGCGGGCGGCTCGGGCGGCGGCGCCAGATCCCACCGCAGGCGCCCTCCCCTTCCTCCTCCCGCCTCCACCGCTGGCCGGGACCGCCAGGGCGAAGCTGTTGGGGAACGTAGTAATTTAAAAAATTTCCTACGCACACGCAAGATCATGGTGATGCATAGCAATGAGAGGGGAGAGTGTTGTCCACGTACCCTCGTAGACCAAAAGCGGAAGTGTTAGCACAACGCGGTTGATGTAGTCGTACGTCTTCACGATCCGACCGATCCAAGTACCGAACGCACGGCACCTCCGAGTTCTGCACACGTTCAACTCGATGACGTCCCTCGAACTCTGATCCAGTCGAGTGTTGAGGGAGAGTTTCGTCAGCACAACGGCGTGGTGACGACGATGATGTTCTACCGATGTAGGGCTTCGCCTAAGCACCGCTATGATATGATCAAGGTGGATTATGGTGGAGAGGGGCACCGCACACGGCTAAGAGATCCAAGGGATCAATTGTTGTTTCTTTGGGATGCCCCTGCCCCCGTATATAAAGGATTGGAGGAGGGGGAGGGCCGGCCCTCTCTATGGCGTGCCCTAGGGGAGTCCTACTCCCACCGGAAGTAGGATTCCCCCTTTCCTAGTAGAACTAGGAGCCCTTCCAAGTAGTAGGAGTAGGAGGGAAGGAAAGGGAAGGGAAAAGGAGAAGGAAGGAAGGGGGCGCCCCCCTCCCTAGTCCAATTCGGACCAGCCCATGGGGAGGGGTGCGGCCACCCTTTGAGGCCTTTCTCTCCTTTCCCGTATGGCCCATTAAGGCCCAATACGAATTCCCGTAACTTTCCGGTACTCCCGAAAATACCCGAATCACTCGGAACCTTTCCGATGTCTGAATATAGTCGTCCAATATATCGATCTTTACGTCTCGACCATTTCGAGACTCCTCGTCATGTCTCCATTCTCATCCGGAACTCCGAACTCCTTCGGTACATCAAAACACATAAACTCATAATATAACCGTCATCGAACTTTAAGCGTGCGGACCCTACGGGTTCGAGAACTATGTAGACATGACCGAGACACGTCTCCGGTCAATAACCAATAGCGGAACCTGGATGCTCATATTGGCTCCTACATATTCTACGAAGATCTTTATCGGTCAAACCGCATAACAACATATGTTGTTCCCTTTGTCATCGGTATGTTACTTGCCCGAGATTCGATCGTCGGTATCTCAATACCTAGTTCAATCTTGTTACCGGCAAGTCTCTTTACTCGTTCCGTAATACATCATCCTGAAGGAAATATGCCCTAGAGGCAATAATAAAGTTATTATTTATTTCCTTATATCATGATAAATGTTTATTATTCATGCTAGAATTGTATTAACCAGAAACATAATACATGTGTGAATACATAGACAAACAGAGTGTCACTAGTATGCCTCTACTTGACTAGCTCATTGATCAAAGATGGTTATGTTTTCTAACCATAGACATGAGTTGTCATTTGATTAACGAGATCACATCATTAGGAGAATGATGTGATTGACTTGACCCATTCCGTTAGCTTAGCACTTGATCGTTTAGTTTGTTGCTATTGCTTTCTTCATGACTTATACATGTTTCTATGACTATGAGATTATGCAACTCCCATTTACCGGAGGAACACTTTGTGTGCTACCAAACGTCACAACGTAACTGGGTGATTATAAAGGTGCTCTACAGGTGTCTCCGAAGGTACTTGTTGGGTTGGCGTATTTCGAGATTAGGATTTGTCACTCCGATTGTAGGAGAGGTATCTCTGGGCCCTCTCGGCAATGCACATCACCTAAGCCGTGCAATCATTGCAACTAATGAGTTAGTTGCGAGATGATGTATTACAGAACGAGTAAAGAGACTTGCCGGTAACGAGATTGAACTAGGTATTGAGATACCGACGATCGAATCTCAGGCAAGTAACATACCGATGACAAAGGGAACAACGTATGTTGTTATGCGGTCTGACCGATAAAGATCTTCGTAGAATATGTAGGAGCCAATATGAGCATCCAGGTTCCGCTATTGGTTATTTACCGGAGACATGTCTCGGTCATGTCTACATAGTTCTCAAACCCGTAGGGTCCGCACGCTTAATGCTACGATGACAGTTATATTATGAGTTTATATGTTTTGGTGTACCGAAGAAGTTCAGAGTCCCGGATGAGATCGGGGACATGACGAGGAGTCTCGAAATGGTCGAGACGTAAAGATTGATATATTGGACGACTATATTCGGACATCGGAAAGGTTCCGAGTGATTCGGGTATTTTTCGGAGTACCGGAGAGTTATGGGAATTCGCCGGGGAGTATATGGGCCTTATTGGGCTTTAGGGGAAAGAGAGAGGAGAGGTTGGGCGCCCCCAAGGCCTAGTCCAAATTGGACTAGGGGGAGGGGCTGCGCCCCCTCCTTCCTTCTCTTCTCCCTTCCCTTGCCTTGACTCCTACTCCTACTACTTGGAAGGGGGGAGGGGGAATCCTACTCCCGGTGGGAGTAGGACTCCTCCAGGGCACGCCATACGGGCCGGCCCTCTCCCCCCTCCTCCACTCCTTTATATACGTGGCTAGGGGGCACCCCATAGACACAACAATTGATCTCTTGATCTCTTAGCCATGTGCGGTGCCCCCTCCACCATAGTCCACCTCGATAATATTGTAGCGGTGCTTAGGCGAAGCCTTGCGTCGATAAAACATCAACATCGTCACCACGCCGTCATGCTGACAAAACTCTTCCTGAACACAGGATCAGAGTTCGAGGGACGTCATTAGGCTGAACGTGTGCTGAACTCGGAGGTGTCGTACGTTCGGTACTTGATCGGTCGGATCGTGAAGACGTACGACTACATCAACCGCGTTGTGCTAACGCTTCCGCTTTCGGTCTATGAGGGTACGTGGACAACACTCTCCCCTCTCGTTGCTGTGCATCACCATGATCTTGCATGTGCATAGGAAATTTTTGAAATTCCTACGTTTCCCAACACATCCCGCAACTAACTCATTAGTTGCAATGCTTGCAAGGCTTATAGTGATGTGCATTACCGAGTGGGCCCAGAGATACCTCTTCGACAATCGGAGTGACAAATCCTAATCTCGAAATACGCCAACCCAATAAGTACCTTCGGAGACACCTGTAGAGCACCTTTATAATCACCCAGTTACGTTGTGACGTTTGGTAGCACACAAAGTGTTCCTCCAGTAAACGGGAGTTGCATAATCTCATAGTAATAGGAACATGTATAAGTCTTGAAGAAAGCAATAGCAACAAACTAAACGATCAAGTGCTATGCTAACAGAATGGGTCAAGTCAATCACATCATTCTCTAATGATGTGATCCCGTTAATCAAATGACAACTCATGTCTATGGCTAGGAAACTTAACCATCTTTGATTCAACGAGCTAGTCAAGTAGAGGCATACTAGTGACATACTGTTTGTCTATGTATTCACACATGTATTATGTTTCCGGTTAATACAATTCTAGCATGAATAATAAACATTTATCATGATATAAGGAAATAAATAATAACTTTATTATTGCCTCTAGGGCATATTTCCTTCAGTCTCCTACTTGCACTAGAGTTAATAATCTAGTTAACATCGTCATGTAATTTAACATCAATAGTTCACATCATCATGTGATTAACACCCATAGTTCACATCGTCATGTGACCAACACCCAAAGGGTTTACTAGAGTCAATAATCTAGTTCACATTGCTATGTGATTAATACCCAAAGAGTACTAAGGTGTGATCATGCTTTGCTTGTGAGGGAAGTTTAGTCAACGGGTCTGCTACATTTAGATCCGTATGTATTTTGCAAATTTCTATGTCAACAATGCTCTGCACGGAGCTACTCTAGCTAATTGCTCCCACTTTCAATATGTATCCAGATTGAGACTTTGAGTCATCTGGATCAGTGTCAAAACTTGCATCGACGTAACCCTTTACGACGAACCTTTTGTAACCTCCATAATCGAGAAACATATCCTTATTCCACTAAGGATAATTTTGACCAATGTCCAGTGATCTACTCCTAGATCACTATTGTACTCCCTTGCCTAACACAGGGCAGGGTATACAATAGGTCTGATACACAGCATGACATACTTTATAGAACCTATGGCTAAGGCATAGGGAATGACTTTCATTCTCTCTCTATCTTCTGCCGTGGTCGGGTTTTGGGTCTTACTCAGTTTCACACCTTGTAACACAGGCAAGAACTCTTTCTTTGACTGTTCCATTTTGAACTACTTCAAAATCTTGTCAAGGTATGTACTCATTGAAAAACTTATCAAGCGTCTTGATCTATCTCTATAGATCTTGATGCTCAATATGTAAGCAGCTTCACCGAGGTCTTTCTTTGAAAAACTCCTTTCAAACATTCCTTTATGCTTTGCAGAATAATTCTAAATTATCTCCGATCAACAATATGTCATTCACATATACATATCAGAAATGTTGTAGTGCTCCCACTCACTTTCTTGTAAATACAGGCTTCATCGCAAGTCTGTATAAAACTATATGCTTTGATCAACTTATCAAAGCGCATATTCCAACTCCAAGATGCTTGCACCAGTCCATAGATGGATCGCTGGAGCTTGCATATTTTGTTAGTACCTTTAGGATTGACAAAACCTTCTGGTTGCATCATATACAACTCTTCTTTAATAAATCTATTAAGGAATGCAGTTTTATTTATCCATTTGCCAGATTTCATAAAATGCGGCAATTGCTAACATGATTCAGACAGACTTAAGCATAGATACGAGTGAGAAACTCTCATCATAGTCAACACCTTGAACTTGTCGAAAACCTTTTGCGACAATTCTAGCTTTGTAGATAGTAACACTACTATCAACGTCCGCCTTCCTCTTGAAGATCCATTTAATCTCAATGGCTCGCCGATCTTTGGGAAAGTCAATCAAAGTCCATACTTTGTTCTTATACATGGATCTCATCTCAGATTTCATGGCCTCGAGCCATTTCGCGGAATCTGGGCTCATCATCGCTTCCTCACTATTTGTAGGTTTGTCATGGTCAAGTAACATGACCTCCAGAACATGATTACCGTACCACTCTGGTGCGGATCTCACTCTGGTTTACCTACGAGGTTCGGTAGTAACTTGATCATCATCATTAGCTTCCTCACTAATTGGTGTAGTAGTCACAAAAACAGATTTCTGTGATGAACTACTTTCCAATAAGGGAGCAGGTACAGTTACCTCATCAAGTTCTACTTTCCTCCCACTCACTTCTTTCGAGAGAAACTCCTTCTCTAGAAACGATCCATTCTCAGCAATGAATAACTTACCTTTGGATTTGTGATAGAAGGTGTACCCAACATTTTCTTTTGGGTATCCTATGAAGACGCACTTATCCAATTTGGGTTTTAGCTTATCAAGTTGAAACTTTTTCACATAAGCACTGCAACCTCAAACTTTAAGAAATGACAGCTTAGGTTTCTTGCCAAACCATAGTTCATACGGTGTCATATCAACGGATTTAGATGGTGCCCTATTTAACGTGAATGCAGCTGTCTCTAATGCATAACCCCAAAACGATAGTGGTAGATCGGTAAGAGACATCATAGATCGCACCATATCTAATAAAGTACGGTTATGACGTTCGGACACACCATTACACTGTGGTGTTCCAGGTGGCGTGAGTAGTGAAACTATTTCACATTGTTTTAACTGAAGGCCAAACTCGTAACTCAAATATTTTACTTCTGCGATCATATCGTAGAAACTTTTATTTTTGTTACGATGATTCTCCACTTCACTCTGAAATTCTTTGAACTTTTCAAATATTTCAGACTTGGGTTTCATCAAGTACATATACTCATATCTGCTCAAATCATCTGTGAAGATCAGAAAATAATGATACCTGCCGCGAGCTTCAATATTCATCGGACCATATACATCAGTATGCATGATTTCCAACAAATCTGTTGCTTGCTGCATTGTTCCAGAGAACGGAGTCTTAGTCATCTTGCCCATGAGGCATGGTTCGCAAGCATCAACTGTTCATAATCAAGTGATTCCAAAAGTCCATCAGCATGGAGTTTCTTCATGCGCTTTACACCAATATGACCTAAACGACAGTGCCACAAATAAGTTGCACTATCATTATTAACTTTGCATCTTTTGGTTTCAATATTATGAATATGTGTATCACTACGATCGAGATCCAACAAACCATTTTCATTGGGTGTGTAACCATATATGTAAAAAAAATAACAATTTATTCTCTTACTTAAATGAATAACCGTATTGCAATAAACATGATCAAATCATATTCATGTTCAACGCAAATACCAAATAACACTTATTTAGGTTCAACACTAATCCCGAAAGTATAGGGAGTGTGCGATGATGATCATATCAATCTTGGAACCACTTCCAACACACATCATCACTTCACCCTTAACTAGTCTCTGTTCATTCTGCAACTCCCGTTTCGAGTTACTACTCTTAGCAACTGAACTAGAATCAAATACTGAGGGGTTGCTATAAACACTAGTAAAGTACACATCAATAACATGTATATCAAATATACCTATGTTCACTTTGCCATCCTTCTTATCCACCAATTACTTGGGGTAGTTCCGCTTCCAGTGACCAATCCCTTTGCAGTAGAAGCACTCAGTTTCAGGCTTAGGTCCAGACTTGGGTTTTTCACTTGAGCAGCAACTTGCTTGCCGTTCTTCTTGAAGTTCCCCTTTCTGCCCTTTGTCCCTTTACTTGAAACTAGTGGTTTTGTTTACCATCAACACTTGATGCTTTTCTTGATTTCTACCTTCATCGATTTCAGCATCACGAAGAGCTTGGGAATCGTTTCTGTTATCCCTTGCATATTATAGTTCATCATGAAGTTCTACTAACTTCGTGATGATGACTAGAGAATTCTGTCAATCACTATTTTATCTGGAAGATTAACTCCCACTTGATTCAAGCGATTGTAGTACCTAGACAATCTGAGCACATGCTCACTGCTTGAGCTATTCTCCTCCATCTTTTAGCTATAGAACTTGTTGGAGACTTCATATCTCTCAACTCGGGTATTTGCTTGAAATATTAATTTCAACTCCTGGAACATCTCATATGGTCCATGACGTTCAAAACGTCTTTGAAATCCCGATTCTAAGCTGTTAAGCATGGTGCACTAAACTATCAAGTAGTCATCATATTGAGCTAGCCAAACATTCATAACGTCTACATCTGCTCCTACAATAGGTTTGTCACCTAGCGGTGCATCAAGGACATAATTCTTCTGTGCAGCAATGAGGATAATCCTCAGATCACGGATCCAATCCACATCATTGCTACTAACATTTTTCAACTTAGTTTTCTCTAGGAACATATAAAAATTAAACGGGGAGCAACATCGCGAGCTGTTGATCTACAACATAGATATGCTAATACTACCAGGACTAAGTTCATGATAAATTAAAGTTCAATTAATCATATTACTTAAGAACTCCCACTTAGATAGACATCCCTCTAATCATCTAAGTGATCACGTGATCCAAATCAACTAAACCATAACCGATCATCACGTGAAATGGAGTAGTTTTCAATGGGGAACATCACTATGTTGATCATATCTACTATATGATTCACGCCCGACCTTTCAGTCTCAGTGTTCCGAGGCCATATCTGCATATGCTAGGCTCGTCAAGTTTAACCTGAGTATTCTGCGTGTGCAAAACTGGCTTGCACCCGTTGTAGATGGACGTAGAGCTTATCACACCCGATCATCACGTGGTGTCTGGGCACGACGAACTTTGGCAACGGTGCATACTCAGGGAGAACACTTTTATCTTGAAATTTAGTGAGAGATCATCTTATAATGCTACCGTCAATTAAAGCAAGATAAGATGCATAAAAGATAAACATCACATGTAATCAATATAAGTGATATGATATGGTCATCATCATCTTGTACTTGTGATCTCCATCTCCGAAGTACCGTCATGATCACCATCGTCACCGGCGTGACACCTTGATCTCCATCGTAGCATCGTTATCGTCTCGCCAATCTTATGCTTCCACGACTATCGCTACCGCTTAGTGATAAAGTAAAGCATTACAGCGCGATTGCATTGCATATAATAAAGCGACAACCATATGGCTCCTGCCAGTTGCCGATAACTCGGTTACAAAACATGATCATCTCATACAATAAATTTTAGCATCATGTCTTGACCATATCACATCACAACATGCCCTACAAAAACAAGTTAGACGTCCTCTACTTCGTTGTTGCAAGTTTTACGTGGCTGCTACGGGCTTAGCAAGAACCGTTCTTACCTACGCATCAAAACCACAACGATAGTTTATCAAGTTGGTGTTGTTTTAACCTTCGTAAGGACCGGGCGTAGCCACACTCGGTTCAACTAAAGTTGGAGAAACTGACACCCGCCAGCCACCTGTGTGCAAAGCACGTCGGTAGAACCAGTCTCGCGTAAGCATATGCGTAATGTCGGTCCAGGCCGCTTCATCCAACAATACTGCCGAACCAAAGTATGACATGTTGGTAAGCAGTATGACTTATATCGCCCACAACTCACTTGTGTTCTACTCGTGCATAACATCAACGCATAAAAGGTAGGCTCGAATGCCACTATTGGGGAATGTAGTAATTTCAAAATTTTCCTACACACACGCAAGATCATGGTGATGCATAGCAACAAGAGGGGAAAGTGTTGTCAACGTACCCTCATAGACCAAAAGTGGAAGCGTTAGCACAACGCAGTTGATGTAGTCGTACGTCTTCACGATCCGACCGATCCAAGTACCGAACGCACGGCACCTCCGAGTTCTGCACACGTTCAACTCGATGACGTCCCTCGAACTCTGATCCAGCCGAGTGTTGAGGGAGAGTTTCGTCAGCACGACGGCGTGGTGACGATGATGATGTTCTACCGACGCAGGGCTTCGCCTAAGCACCGCTACGATATGATCAAGGTGGATTATGGTGGAGAGGGGCACCGCACATGGCTAAGAGATCCAAGGGATCAATTGTTATTTCTTTGGGGTGCCCCTGCCCCCGTATATAAAGGAGTGGAGGAGGGGGAGGGCCGGCCCTCTCTATGGCGCGCCCTAGGGGAGTCCTACTCCCACCGGGAGTAGGATTCCCCCTTTCCTAGTAGAACTAGGAGCCCTTCCAAGTAGTAGGAGTAGGAGGGAAGGAAAGGGAAGGGAAAAGGAGAAGGAAGGAAGGGGGAGCCCCCCTCCCTAGTCCAATTCGGACCAGCCCATGGGGAGGGGTGCAGCCACCCTTTGAGGCCTTTCTCTCCTTTCCCGCATGGCCCATTAAGGCCCAATACGAATTCCCGTAACTCTCCGGTACTCCTGAAAATACCTGAATCACTCGGAACCTTTCCTATGTCCGAATATAGTCGTCCAATATATCGATCTTTACGTCTCAACCATTTAGAGACTCCTTGTCATGTCCCCGATCTCATCCGGGACTCCGAACTCCTTCGGTACATCAAAACACATAAACTCATAATATAACCGTCATCGAACTTTAAGCGTGCGGACCCTACGGGTTCGAGAACTATGTAGACATGACCGAGACACGTCTCCGGTCAATAACCAATAGCGGAACCTGGATGCTCATATTGGCTCCTACATATTCTACGAAGATCTTTATCGGTCAAACCGCATAACAGCATACGTTGTTCCCTTTGTCATCGGTATGTTACTTGCCCGAGATTCGATCGTCGTATCTCAATACCTAGTTCAATCTCATTACCGGCAAGTCTCTTTACTCGTTCCGTAATACATCATCCCACAACTAACTCATTAGTTGCAATGCTTGCAAGGCTTAGGTGATGTGCATTACCGAGAGGGCCCAGAGATACCTCTCCGACAATCGGAGTGACAAATCCTAATCTCAAAATACGCCAACCCAACAAGTACCTTCGGAGACACCTGTAGAGCACCTTTATAATCACCCAGTTACGTTGTGACATTTGATAGCACACAAAGTGTTCCTCCGGTAAACGGGAGTTGCATAATCTCATAGTCATAGGAACATGTATAAGTCATGAAGAAAGCAATAGCAACAAACTAAACGATCAAGTGCTAAGCTAACGGAATGGGTCAAGTCAATCACATCATTCTCCTAATGATGTGATCCCGTTAATCAAATGACAACTCATGTCTATGGTTAGGAAACATAACCATCTTTGATCAACAAGCTAGTCAAGTAGAGGCATACTAGTGACACTCTGTTTGTCTATGTATTCACACATGTATTATGTTTCCGGTTAATACAATTCTAGCATGAATAATAAACATTTATCATGATATAAGGAAATAAATAATAACTTTATTATTGCCTCTAGGGCATATTTCCTTCAGAAGCCCCTCGCGGTGGCTGGCGGCGGGGGACCTCTCCTCCACGTCTTGGTGCTGGTGGGCGCGGGGCCCCCTCCCTGGGCGGTGGCGTCGGGCGTGCACAGGGTCCGGCGCGCGGGGCGGCTCCTTCTCCGGTCGGCAGCGCGCTGCGGTGCTGCAGTGGTGGATGGGGGCTTGGCCCATGGCGGTTGTGCCCCGTGGTGGTGGCGGGGGCCCGGCTTCAGTCCTCCGGTGGTGCTGCGGGTGCTCTTCCTTCCCCATCGCGGGTGTGCGGTGGTGTTCCTCGGGCAGCGGTGGTTCCGGCGGCAGCGCTGTGCCGGATGGTGAGGAGGCGGTGGCGCAGCCACTTGGCTGTGGGCTGGCGCGGCGACAGACGGCGGCGCCCTTCTGGCCCAGATCCTGGCCCTTTTGGGCCCCATCTGGGTCTGGGCGGGCCTGCCCGGCGGCACCGACGGACGGAGGAGCGGCTCGTGCGGGGGGCGCGGATACGCGCGATCTCCGCACGACGCGCCACCCCGGTGGGCGGCGGTGGCACCGGGACCCCGCCGACGCTGATTCTCCACGCCCTGGGCACCCGCATATCCGCGGGACCGGGTACTCGGCCTCGAAGAGGAGCCGAGGTTCGTCCTCGTGAAGGTGGTGGTGGCCGAAGCCGTTCGCCGCCGCGCCGTCGTCTGGGAATCGTTCGGCCATTTCTTTGAATTGGGACGGCGAGGGGAGAGGGAGGAAGGGGAGAGAGGGCGCGTCGGCGGTGGAGACTCTATGTGTGCCACCGGCGCGCTGGGGTCGGCTTATATAGGCGGAGGCGGCGCGAGCACGCTTGGCCGCCTCGTCTACGTGTGGCATGTGCGGGGACGCGCGTCGTCACGCCTTCATTGCGCCGCCCGTGAGGCATCAAAGGCGAAGGCTGACCGGCGCGGCAGCGCGCAACAGTTTTGGCATTGATTCGCCGCGGGAAACGAGGCGACGAGGACGACGAAGCGACGAGAAGCGAGACGAGTCGCTGGCAAGGAGGGCCCGCGGCTCTTTTGCGCCAAAAACGATTCGCTTGGCGCCCCCAAGCGCCCCCCAGCGCGCCGAGTTTGGGTTGGGTCTGTCGGCGCCAATTTCGGCCCGAGCCGGCGAAAATTGGGCCCTTGGGGACGCGACTGGGCCGATTTTTTGACGTCGGCGGCCGAAAATTCGCCTGGGAGGCCTTGTTGGGGACGCGGCTGGAGATGCTCTTAGAAACTGGGGTATTGCTAACCTGATGAGCTTGCAAGATGAAATCTGCTGCTCGATGGAAAAGCAAGACGGCTGCTAGCGCGTGGTGCTATCTGTTTTTGTTTGCTAACCTAGGTGAGATATAATTTATCTTTTGAAGTCAGGTGAGAGAAGAGTTGAAATAAACTTATTTTTCTTCTTCTTAGAGAGCAAGAATGTGGGGTGCATGCTACCCCTGATCACATGTGACTCGTACAGCGTCTATGCTGTTGCGTGAAATGAGGGAAGGCGAGCTTCAGGAGTAGCACATGATGGATCCATACTTCATAATAGTGATAAAGATGGCAACTTGAGTCATCCAAAAAGCATCTTAGAAAGCGATATATTTCAACAATAGGATGCCGTCAGGGAGGAAGAATAAAAACATGATTAATTAGGACTAGGAGGTACTGATCTGAAGCAATTAGGATATATTTCCAAAAAAGGGATTAACTAAGATTCAAATGGAGAGCCGAAGATATGCAAACGATCAAACTACATCAGAAAACAAACGAGGAAAAAATGCATGCACCTTCACCGTGCATGGAACCGAACAAACGTTGCGTACTTTTCATGGGCTCAGAACCTTTGGCACACGGCCCGAACACTGACGCGGGGCAAGGCGTGCCAGCCTAAGGGCTGGGCCTAATGCCTATTCACATGCAAAAGTGGTCCAAGATCATCTCAAAGAGGAAATAAAGTTTAGACATAAAAAATGATGAAAATGCAAAGAGGGAAAGGGGGGTGGAACAGATCCCAATGCTTGCATATGGCTCAGATAGCACTCTCTGCTAAGAAACACATTAGCGGGGCGAAAGCCTATTTCGAGTCCTTTGCCATCCAGAGAAGTGAGCTACCGGTGATCGTGGAAATGGACTCAATTGTGACGGTGAAGATGATCCAAGCTTCGAAGGTTGACCGATCCATTTACTCGTCCATCATAAAGGAGATTAAATATCTTATATCTTTTCATGAAGTTTGTATTACTCATGTAAATTGTAGCCAGAATAAGGTTAGTGATAGCTTAGCTAATTTTACTCGTATTGAGGGTAGAACCATGATTTAGTTGGGCTCTGGACCTCACGTATCCATAGAGTTGGCTGCGATGGACTGTACAAGTGTGGAGATTGAGTAATACAAGTTTTTTCACCCGCAAAAAAAGAGGAGTTCAGGACCGTTAGCCCTAGCATCTGCCTGGTCCTGGCAAGTTGTCGCCAGAGAAGGTCGCTCACCGCGCGTCCGGGTCCAAGTGTGGATTTTTCTTCTGGTGGAAAAAGAACCGATGCCGACCTCGAGTATTTTGCTGTTTTTGAAGAACAAAAGGCATTTTCCTCGGATACGGCCGGGGTGAACGGTGAGCTGAGCTGCTGACTGGCCCGTGTGGCAGACGGCTAGACCAGGTGCCATTGGCAAGCTAGTCTGCCGGTCTGGCTGCGGTCTCGGCACGCTGCAAATGGTAGCCGCCCTTGCTTTCGCATGCAACGATCCGGACGACAGAGGATCTGATCACTGAGGTGAATCACATAGTCGCACGTCCAGACTCGTTCGCTAGGAGCCACAGCCACGTCGCTTGATTGCCAGTTTCGCACCACCGGCCGTACGTATACGTCGTTCTCCTTCTTTTTTTAGAAAACTTTCGATTTATTCGTTAACTGTCAAGTCAAGGTAGTATAAGGAACACTAAAGTAAAATTTATATCCAGATCTGTAGACCATCTAATACGACTATAAATACTGGAGCGAGCCGAAGATACACCACCGTCATCACCCCTTCCTCGTCAGAGATGGGCAAATATTATTATAGTAGACAGTCGGGAAGTCGTCGTGCTAAATCCTCATAGGATCAGCGCACCAAAACAGCAACCGTCACCAATGAGGAGAAGTATAGATCGGAAAGATCCAACCTGCAGACACATACGTAGACGAACGAAGATCAGATCCAGTCGGATCCATCAAAGAAAAATGCCGACCGGATCCCACGAGATCCGTCGGAGACAAACCTCCACAGGCCTTCTGACAACGCTTGAAACACCACTGGAATGGAGGCTGGACGGCTAAGGCCTCATAGGACCAGCGCACCAGAATATCAACCGCCGCCGGTGAAGAGAATTGTAGATCGGAAAGATCCAACCCGCAGACACACACGTAGACGAACGAAAACCAGATCCAATCGGATCCACCGAAGAAAAACGCCGACCGGACCCCACGAGATCCGTCGAAGTAAAACCTTCACAGGCCTTCTGACGACGCTTGAACTGGACGGGGAGGACCTCATTCCATCTTTAAGAAGACGTCGTTGCCTCGTTTTTTTGAGCATGACACAAACTCTAACAAGACTTAAAAAAGCACCTAAAAAAGGAGATGAGGTGAACCGGCAGCGGTGCCGGCGAGAGGCAGAAAACCGAGTTTTACACTGCTCGTTGGAGTTGTTGACGGGTCCCCCGTTTTATTGTTCTCGTGTGATGACTGATGAAATTCGTCCTCTTTCCCTACTACGTACGTTCTCCAGGAGTCACGTATGCACCCTCGGTCGATCTATTATTAGGTGCCGTGCGTGTGTGTTCTGTCCAGCGCCACAGATGCTGACTCCAAAGTCCAACCCATGCACCGGCACGCACGACGACGACGCCGGCCGGCACACACACACCAGACGCCGCCACAACGAGACCCTTCCCGGTCGCAAAGCAAGTGAAAGTAACCAGCCACGCACTCCTCGCTCCATCGCTTGCTTCCTGCGCCACTTCGTTTTTATACGCCAGCGCGCGCGCGCGGCACCGAGAAACACGCCGATGCCGACGCCGACGCCTCGCCGCCATGCGCTGCTGCTCATGGCGCTCGTCCTCGCGGCCGGCGCGGTCGCTCAGGCGGACGACGACCCATGGGACAGGAAGAGCGACGGCGGCGGCGGCGGGAGAGGGGTCGTCTACGGCGGGAGGAAGCCGCCCAGCTTCAGCGCGCCCATGGTGGGGCTCCTCGTGGCGCTCATCGCCACCTTCTTCATCATCGGCTTCTTCTCCATCTACATCCGCCGGTGCGGCCGCGGGAACTCCCCCACCATCCCGGCTGTGGCGTTAATTTGAGAGAGGAGCTATCTTTTGGATTAACTCCTGATCGGCTAGATATCGATTAGAGGTGCTCATACATTATGATATGTAAAAATGTTGTATGCTAAAACACATTGTATTCATGGATCTGTTAACTGTTGCTTCTGTAACTTAATATAAGACGTTTTCCTTGACACTATAATGAACTCTAGAAACGTCTTATACAAAAGTTACGAAAAGCGAATGTTGGACGCCTAATGCAAATATATATTAACCCCCCCCCCCCCCCCCCCCAATCGAGTAGTGCATCTCATATATTTTTTATTTTATTGATGATCAACGTAAATCTCAAAATACGTAGTGGACTTTGTATAGGGCCATTTTTTCACTTGATTATGAGAACTCAATTTGGCGGTGTGAATCCCCGAGAATCGGGCTAGAATCCTAGTCTAACCAAAATCAGCCGAAACCCGATTCAAGCTATGCTGGCCACTCCCTGAAAAGAAAGAGTGAGAGTGAAGCGGATGGTGTCTTTTTTTTGCGGGAAAATCAGAGAGATTCTTATTCAATAAACGCATTCTTGGGACAGTCAGCCAAAAGGCTGGTCACCAAGAAGCTGGGGGTTTCATCGAGCCAGCTCTCCATAACATTCAATGTGCAAGCATGCTTAGCACATAGATGCGTCGGGAGGTTCGCCGACCGATTTACATGCTGAATATCAAAAGAAGTAAAAGTATTACATAGCTCTCCTATTTCTAGAAGTAAAGGAGCCACAATAGACCGAGCATTGTGGCGAGTTTGCCGGAGCTTCACTAGCTCCAAGCAGTCGACTTCCATAATCACATGCGGGAATCATCGTAGACAAGCAAACCGGACTCCATCTCGCAGGGACAAGCACTCCATCATCAAGGAGTCTCAAACCCCCACATATGGTTTGCACCATGAGCCCAAAAGGGCCGTAGAGGAGCGGGCCACTCCGCCCGCACCACTTCGCCCTTCATCAAAGTTAAGGGCTCCATTGGTCGTGATTTTGATTGTACCCAAGTCAGGCGGCCGCTAGCCGTGACCTGGAAGAGTCGGGGTGTCTTTCATTGGCAGCTGTAAGAGGGAAATAGCTTCATTGATAGATCTCATGGTTGCTATGGGATACCTCCCCTCGTCTCCATGCTTGATGCGGTTCCTGGAGTGCCAGATGGACCACATAGTGGTAGTGATCTTAGCACGATCATCTGAAGTGAACTGTGGGTGACATGTTATGTCTCGCGCCCACGTATCCGAACGAAGAGGAGGCAGGTGAAGACCTAGCCAAGTCCACGCCTCTTCCGAGAAGCGCTGAGCATGTGGACAATGAATTAGCGCATGCTTCAGATCCTCCTCCATGGAACATCATACCTTGCATTGTCGAACATCTGCAAGATGTCTGTAGTTTAAGGCAGCCTCATCTGGAGAATGCCACGCAAAACTCTCCGCCAGAATACTCTCACTTTAGGAATAACTTTCAATTTCCACAACTATTGATCGTCCGTTGAAGTTTCGGTAGCCGTCCCTTCCTCTTGAGCCAAATGCTTGTTTTGAGTCACGAGAGCGCGGTGTCTTTTTCATTCACCCCTCACTTCTCAAAATTACTCCCTCCGTCTGAAAATACTTGTCATCAAAATGGATAAAGGGAGATGTATCTCAAACTATGTGTAGATACATTCCTTTTTATCCATTTTGAGGACAAGTATTTCCGGACGGAGGGAGTACATATTTAACCCTATATATTTGGATTGAAAGATTTGGATTTGAAAACACCTTTCTCGGAATAGGCTTTCGCGAGCTTTATATATAAAGCAACGGACGAAGAAAGTACACGGCTAATTCCTGTAGTAAGTGTTTATTTTTCTTTACAATTTGTGTTATCTTATCTTTTAGAGTATTGTTGTTGTGTGACCATTTGTGTTTTTGTGATGTATTTCTAAAATATTTATTGTTTTTTATGGCTATATATTCATTCAATTATAGTTACATGTGAGCGGATTTCGTTTTGAGGCATGTAGAAAATAGTATACTCTTCATGCTAATTAAGTATGCAATTCCAGAGTTTGTCATCAAAACATCTCACATGCATTTCAAGGGCCAATCCAGTTAACAATCAAATAGGTGAATTCATATTCGTGTCATTTCAATTTCCTAATTGAACTAGAATTCTAATCAAATTGAATATGAAGCTCTCAGAATATGGACATCCAAACAAAGCATTAGCTAACTTTTCCTACATAATTTGGAACCGGCCACGGTGCATGCGTCCTTCTCGGGTCGACAACCCGAGGTTGTTGCTTTCAAACTCCACACTGCAGTTCCCTTTTTGTTGCGTGTGGCTTGTAAGAGCATCTCTAGCCGCACCCCCAACCGCGCCCCAAGGGCCTTTTTTCGGCGTTGGCGCCCAAAATCCGGCCCAACCGCGTCCTTAGAGCCCATTTTTCGCCGGTTTGGTCCGAAACTGACACCGGCGAACCCAGGCCGAACCCGGCGCGCTGGGGGGCGCCCGATGGCATCGGGGCAATTGGTTTTGGTGCAAACGAACGACAGGCCCATCGAGTCAGCGACCCACGCCTCGTCGTCCTCACAACGCCTCGTTTCCCGCGGGGAATCAATGCCAAGGCTGCCGCCGGTCAGCCTTCCATTGATTCCTCACGGGCGGCGCGGCGCAGCGACGTGCCCCCTTCCGCCACGCGTACACACGACACAGCCCCCTGGCCGCTATATATAGCAGCACCTCCCTCGCCGGAGATGCACCACCCGCCCGCAACCCCTCTCTCTCTTCCCGTGCATAGCCGCCGCCGACGTTCTCTTTCTGCCACCGCAGATGATGGGCGAGAGGTTCCCCAGCGACGGGGTCGCGGCCAATGACTTTGGCGGCCGCTCGCTGCGCGAGTGGGAGGCCCACCTCCTCCATCAAGCGAACATCCTGGCGCCTCCAGACATGCGCACGCCGGGGAGGTGGAGGCTCAACGCCGGGGGCGTCCCCGTGCCCCCGCTGCCCGACGTCACGCGGCCCGACTACTTCAACGCCAAGGTCGAGCGCGCGTGGGCGTCGCTGACGGAGGAGCAGTGTGGCACCCCAGCTCAGAGAAATGGGAACGTCCCGTATTCCAGCCCAGAGATCAAGGAGAAGTCTTCTGGAATACGGCACTGCTTAGCATAGAACAACTCAGCTCTTTATTACAATCTATACTGGGTACAAGGGGTTACATCGGCACGATGACACTATGCTTGCCACTGTTGCTCAATGCAAGCAGCAGAAAAACTCGAAGCAGCGGAATAACTCTAGCAACGGAACGGATCCCCCCCGCGCCGTCTCTCCCCAGGGCGGCTCGGGCGGCGGCGCCCCCTCCCTCTCCCCCCGCACCCCACCCTCCCTCTCTTCCCCCTCCCCGCCGCCGCCAATAGCCCCCGCCGGGCGAAGCCCGCGCGGATCTGGCGGCAGCGGGCTGCCATTCCTCGTGTGGCGCGCTCACGGGCTGGGGGAGCCCCGTGTGGCGGCGACCGGCGTGGCGTGACTCCGGCGCGTGGCGGTTCATCCGGTGGAGGCTGGGGACGGTGGTGTGGAGGCGATCGCTGCTCCCTCCCGGTGGCCTGCTCCGAATCGGCGGCGTCCCCCTGCTGCGCTCCGTGGGTGTAGGGGTGCTGCTGTGGGTCGATGAGATGCGAACCGACGGAGGTGTTCTCTGTGAGGCGCGTGTGGTGGTGCTCGCCCTCCCCCTCTCTGCGTGATCTGTAGGCAGATCGGTGTGCCTGCCGGCGTGTTCCTGGTGGGGGGCGGTGTGGGCAGGCTGGATCCGGCTGGATTTGGCCTGTGGTGGACCGGATCTGGTCATGTGTGGCGGCGGGCTGTAGTGGACCTTGCTCTGCGGTGGTGAGGAAGCAGTGTATCACGGTCTACCGGTGCTTCTCGAAGGTGGTCTGCTCACTTGGGCGAAAGCCTCTGCTCTGACCGGAGCCGGCGATGGCGACGCCCGCGGGTGTCACTTACCTCCTTGGAGGCGTTGCTGTCAAGGTGGCTTTCCCTTCGAAGCTCCAGGGGAAACCCTTGTTCCTGGTCCTTCCGGAACTGTCGATGGCGGCGCATTTTTGCGTCGCAATCCTTCTTGAAGGCATCGATTTGGTGGATTTGTGTGGTCGCTGCTCTCTGCGGGTCGGATGGTGGTGGTGGTGCGACTGGCTGGGGTCGACGGTGGTGTGGTCGGTGTCGGTGAGGAGGCGCTGCTTTGCCTACGACTTCTTGGCTTGACCATTCGTTGGAGTGGTTCGATTCTTCCATTAGAAGCCGGGTTAGCGGGGTGGGATCCTCTCTGGACCACCTCGTTCCTGTACGGCACCTCTCCCCTCTACGGAACAACGAAGACGGTGGTGAACTCCACTCTGCAGGGACTCTGGTTGGAACGCTTATCCTAGCTCGCAAACAAAGTATCCACGGCAAACAAGCAATCCAATCCGGCTTGACCTGCAAGCTGGCATGATACGCCAGGTCAGTACATTGAATGTACTTGCAAGCTCACAATAACCAGAAGCATTCAAGACAAACAACAACATGGCAATTACAAGTTAACAAGGATTAACATGATATCATCTAAACAACATGGCATGAACAACATGATACCAATAGCGCAATATAAGCATGGCATTAACATATAAACATGATGATACTAACATGCAACATGATGACACTATCATGCATCAACTTACTCTGCTCGGGGTTACCTCGTAACCATCACATGCATCACTTATCATCCTCGTACATCACACGATCATCTCAGGATCAAATCAAGCTTGGTATAAACAATACCATAGTAATCAATACATGACCACAAGGATGTTGAACTTTACCCGTGATTCTCGCGTAACACCACAAATATCCATAACACGGTATCCTCGATACCACGATGATCCTCTCACGATCACATAAAGATCAAACAACTTCTTTCATCATCGAACCAGGATTGTTATTAAGCACATTATTATTATTATTATTATTATTATTATTATTATTATTATTATTATTATTATTATTATTATTATTATTATTACTGTTGACCCATAGTGTGACTGACTATGAACTAGGCCCATATTTGCGGGCGTGGCTATCGATAGATTTAACACACACCCTGCAGAGGTTAGCACACTATACCCACACCACGGAACCCATGGCCTCGCACTCCCATTCAGGTGGACCAATGGTGTTCCGACAAAACCGTCCTACTGCCATGATACTCTCTCGGCCACTCCGACTAACTCCCTCTGGGCTAAGTCATGGGTGGCCCCGTGCCTACCAAAGGCATCAACGACCATCATCGTGGCAAAACGGTCCCAAACGGGGACATGAGCTCAAAACCAAACATGGGCACACAAGGCTTATGCCGTCCTACCCGGCCAAGGTAGCGCCCGCGCATAACCTTCCCTCGTTGGAGGCACCGGCGAGAGGCATGACAACGGAGCATTTAACAAACTAAATGCAATGGAGCATGCATAACAACGGTACTCGGAAAAGATGATAGTCATGCACCAAAGGCCATTACCAACATGTACTTCTACCAAGCATGGCATATGATAGAAATGCTAGCATGATAACCAGGTGCATAAAAACATATCATGAAAGTGAACACAAATCCATAAGCATCACCGAAACAACGATAACCGTATCAAAGCAATCAGAAATTTATTAAATATTCAAGTTGAAAACCATGGCTACTACATGAGTATCATGCAAGTGGGTGTTGTGGCTTGCCTGGGGATGAAGAAGGCTCCGGGAAGATGTGCGGTGAAGCCGCGGAAAGAATCGCCAGAAAGGGTTATCTCTCGGAGGGGGCTGATTAGGGTCAAGGGCAAAATGGTCATTTCGAGTATGTCAAACCATAGAGAAAATGATGGGAATGGAATGGGCTCGATGAGACAAAGACATGGGTGTTGGTTTCACCTCAATCGGAGTCTCGAGCAAAGAGTTATAGCCCGACGAAGTCCAGGGACCAATCTGTAAAAATAGTCCTACAAACAGGTCCCTGGCGACTGAAAACAGAAAGCGCATTTAGAGCAATACGCCTTCAGAGCAGAGAAAGCATACTCCCAGCTGTAGTTAAATGAAAACATGGCTTCTTATAAAGAAAGCGTATTTCAACAGAACTAAGAGCAGAGTACACTTTCAGAAGTGGAAAACGTAATACTAGAAATCCGTTTCCACTTATCTGACGTGGCGGGGGCGGGTAAAGGCGGGTGGATGCTAGGTGGGGTCACGTGGGGAGTGGGGCCCGCCTGGCCAGGGGAGAAGAGTCAACGCTCGCCCGCGCGGGACAGAGGCCAGGGCCGGCGCCTGAAGTCTACTACACAACCTTCTTCTTGTAGACGTTATTGGGCCTCGAAGTGCAGAGGTTTGTAGGACAGTAGCAATTTTCCCTCAAGTGGGTGTGCATCAAAGAAGCATATGAAAGCTCATCAAAGAAACTAAGTGGGTGTGCATCCAACTTGTTTGCTCACGAAGACTTAGGGCATTTGAGGAAGCCCATCATTGGAATATACAGGCCAAGTTCTATAATGAAAAATTCCCACTAGTATATGAAAGTGACAAAATAATAGACTCTCTATCATGAAGATCATGGTGCTACTTCGAAGCACAAGTGTGGAAAAAGGATAGTAACATTGTCCCTTCTCTCTTTTTCTCTCTCTTTTTTTGTTTGGGCTTTCTTTTCCCCTTTTTTTATGGCCTCTTATTTATTTATTTTTTATTGTTACTTTTTTTCATCCGGAGTCTCATCCCAACTTGTGGGGGAATCAAAGTCTCCATCATCCTTTCCTCACATGGGACAATGCTCTAATGATGATCATCACACTTTTATTTACTTACAACTCAAGAATTACAACTCGATACTTAGAACAAAATATGACTCTATGTGAATGCCTCCGGCGGTGTATCGGGATTGGGATGAATCAAGAGTGACAGTATGAAAAATTAAGCATGGTGGCTTTGCCACAAATATGATGTCAACTACATGATCATGCAAAGCAATATGACAATGATGATGCGTGTTATAACAAATGGAACGGTGGAAAGTTGGATGGCAATATATCTCGGAATGGCTATGGAAATGCCATAATAGGTAGGTATGGTGGATGTTTTGAGAAATATATAAGGAGGTTTATGTGTGATAGAGCGTATCATATCATGGGGTTTGGATGCACCGGCGAAGTTTTCACCAACTCTCAAGGTGAGAAAGGGCAATGCACGGTACCGAAGAGGCTAGCAATGATGGAAGGGTGAGAGTGCGTATAATCCATGGAATCAACATTAGTCATAAAGAACTCACATATTTATTGCAAAAATCTACAAGTTATCAAAACCAAGCACTACACGCATGCTCCTAGGGGGATAGATTGGTAGGAAAAGACCATCGCTCGTCCCCGACCGCCACTCATAAGGAAAGCAATCAAAGAACACCGCATGCTTCAAATTTGTCACACAATGTTTACCATACGTGCATGCTACGGGACTTGCCAACTTCAATACAAGTATTCATCAATTTCACAATTACTCAACTAGCACACCTCTAATATTACCACATTTATATCTCAAAACAACTATCAAGCATCCAACTTCTCTTACCATTTAAAATTTATAACCAAAGAAAACTATCATGATGTTCTAAAGACTCTCAAAATGATATAAGTGAAGCATGAGAGTTCATCTATTTCTATAAAATAAAACCACCACCATGCTCTAGAAAGATATAAGTGAAGCACTAGAGCAAATGATAAACTACTCCGAAAGATATAAGTGAAGATCAATGAGTAGTCAAATAATTATGTAACTATGTGAAGACTCTATAACATTTAAGAATTTAAGATCTTGGTATTTTATTCAAACAGCAAGCAAAACAAAATAAAATAAAATGACGCTCCAAGCAAAACACATATCATGTGGCGAATAAAAATATAGCTCCAAGTAAAGTTACCGATGAACGAAGACGAAAGAGGGGATGCCATCCGGGGCATCCCGAAGCTTAGGCTCTTGGTTGTCCTTGAATATTACCTTGGGGTGCCTTGGTCATCCCCAAGCTTAGGCTCTTGCCACTCCTTATTCCATAGTCCATCGAATCTTTACCCAAAACTTGAAAACTTCACAACACAAAACTTAACAGAAAACTCGTAAGCTCCGTTAGTATAAGAAAATAAATCACCACTTAGGTATTGTTGTGGACTCATTCTAAATTCATATTGGTGTAATATCTACCGTATTCCAACTTCTCTATGGTTCATACCCTCCGATACTACTCATAGATTCATCAAAATAAGCAAACAACACAATGAAAACAGAATCTGTCAAAAACAGAATAGTCTGTAGTAATCTGTATCAAACGTATACTTTTGGACTCAAAAAATTCTCAAATACATTGGTGGACCTGAGGAATTTTTCTATTAACCATATTAAAAAAGAATCAACTTAATCGCACTCTCCAGTAAAAATTGGCAGCAAAACTCGTGAGCGCTAACAAAGACTTCACCCAAGTCTTCCCAAAGGTTCTACTTGGCACAAACACTAATTAAAATCATAAAATCACATCTAAACAGAGGCTAGATGAATTATTTATTATTAAACAGAAACAAAAAGCAAGGAACAAAAATAAAATCGGGTTGCCTCCCAACAAGCGCTATCGTTTAACGCCCCTAGCTAGGCATGATGATTTCAATGATGCTCACATAAAAGATAAGAACTGGAACATAAAGAGAGCATCATGAAGAATATAACTAGCACATTTAAGTCTAACCCACTTCCTATGCATAGCGACTTGTGAGAAAACAACTTATGGGAACAAGAATCAACTTGCATAGGAAGGTAAAACAAGCATAACTTCCGGATTTTAAGCGCATAGAGAGGAAACTTGATATTATTGCAACTCCCACAAGCATATATTCCTCCCTCATAATAATTTTCAGTAGCATCATGAATGAATTCAACAATATAACTATCACATAAAGCATTCTTTTCATGATCAACAAGCATGCAAAGTTGACACTCTTCCAAAATAGTGGGATTAACATTAACTAAAGTCATGACCTCTCCAAACCCACTTTCATAATTATCACAATAAGATTCAACACCCTCCAAAATAGTGGGAGCATTACTTCCTAAAGTTGACACTCTTCCAAACCCGCTTTCATCAATATAATCATCATAAATAGGAGGCATGCTATCATCAAAATAAATTTGCTCATCAAAACTTGGGGGACAAAAAATATCATCTTCATCAAACATAGCTTCCCAAAGCTTGTGGCTTTGCATATCATTAGCATCATAGATACCCAAGGAATTCATACTAACAACATTTCAATCATGCTCATCATACAAAGATGTAGTGCCAAACGTTCTATAGATTTCTTCTTCTAGCACTTGAACACAATTATTGGAATCCTTATTCTCACGAAAGACATTAAAAAGATGAAGCATATGAGGTACCCTCAATTCCAATTTTTTGTAATTTTATTTTATAGACTAAACTAGTGATAAAACAAGAAACTAAAAGATTTGATTGCAAGATCAAAAGATATACCTTCAAGTGCTAACCTCCCCGGCAACGGTGCCAGAAAAGAGCTTGACATCTACTACACAGCTGATACGTCTCCAACGTATCTACTTTTCCAAACACTTTTGCCCTTGTTGACTCTAACTTGCATGATTTGAATGGAACTAACCCGGACTGACGCTGTTTTCAGCAGAATTACCATGGTGTTTGAGGGAGTCCTGGATTAGGGGGTCTCCGGACAGCCGGACTATATCCTTCGGCCGGACTGTTAGACTATGAAGATACAAGATTGAAGACTTCGTCTCGTGTACGGATGGGACTCTACTTGGCGTGGAAGGCAAGCTAGGAAATACGGATATGTATATCTCCTCCTTTGTAACCGACCTTGTGTAACCCTAGCCCCTCTGGTGTCTATATAAACTGGAGGGTTTTAGTCCATAGGACAACATACAATCATACCATAGGCTAGCTTCTAGGGTTTAGCCTCTCCGATCTCGTGGTAGATCAACTCTTGTAATAATCATATCATCAAGAATAAATCAAGCAGGACGTAGGGTTTTACCTCCATCAAGAGGGCCCGAACCTGGGTAAAACATCGTGTCCCCTACCTCCTATTACCATCCGCCTTAGACGCATAGTTCGGGACCCCCTACCCGAGATCCGCCGGTTTTGACACCGACAGTGTTATTTATGTGCAGGAGCAAACGTTCTCGGAATGACCTGAAACGTCACGGAGACACTTTTCAGAAAATAAGAAAAATACCTGCCAAAGATGAAGGCCAGGGGGCCCACCGTTTTGCCACGAGGGTGGGGGGCGCGCCCCCTACCTCGTGGGCCCCATGTTGCCTCTATGACTCCAACTCCACCTCCATATATTGAGTTTCGATGAGAGAAAAAATCAAAGAGAAGAAATCATCGCGTTTTACGATACGGAGCCGCCGCCAAGCCCTAAAACCTCTCGGGAGGGCTGATCTGGAGTCCGTTCGGGGCTCCGGAGAGGGGAATCTGTCGACATCGTCATCATCAACCATCCTCCATCACCAATTTCATGATGCTCATCGCCGTGCGTGAGTAATTCCATCGTAGGCTTGCTGGACGGTGATGGGTTGGATGGATCTATCATGTAATCGAGTTAGTTTTGTTAGGGTTTGATCCCTAGTGTCCACTATGTTCTGAGATTGATGTTGCTATGACTTTGCTATGCTTAATGCTTGTCACTAGGGCCCGAGTGCCATGATTTCAGATCTGAACCTATTATGTTTTCATCAATATATGAGTGTTCTTGATCCTATATTGCAAGTCTATAGTCACCTATTATGTGTTATGATCCGTTAACCCCGAAGTGACAATAATCGGGATACTTACCGGTGATGACCGTAGTTTGAGGAGTTCATGTATTCACTATTTGTTAATGCTTTGTTCCGGTTCTCTATTAAAAGGAGGCCTTAATATCCCTTAGTTTCCATAAGGACCCCGCTGCCATGGGAGGGTAGGACAAAAGATGGCATGCAAGTTCTTTTCCATAAGCACGTATGACTATGTTCAGAATACATGCCTACATTATATCAATGAACTGGAGCTAGTTCTGTGTCACCCTAGGTTATGACTGTTACATGATGAACCACATCTGGCATAATTCTCCATCACTGATCCATTGCCTACGAGCTTTCCATATATTGTTCTTCGCTTATTTACTTTTCCGTTGCTATTGTTATCATCACTACAAAATACCAAAAACATTGCTTTTACTACCGTTATCACTACTATCATATTACTTTGCTACTAAACACTTTGCTACAGATATTAAGTTTCCAGGTGTGGTTGAATTGACAACTCAGCTGCTAATACTTGACAATATTCTTTGGCTCCCCTTGTGTCGAATCAACAAATTTGGGTTGAATACTCTACCCTCGAAAACTGTTGTGATCCCCTATACTTGCGGGTTATCAACAACCTTCTTCTTGTAGACGTTGTTGGGCCTCCAAGTGCAGAGGTTTGTAGGGCAGTAGCAAATTTCCCTCAAGTGCATGACCTAAGGTTTATCAATCCGTAGGAGGCGTAGGATGAAGATGGTCTCTCTCAAACAACCCTGCAACCAAATAACAAAGAGGCTCTTGTGTCCCCAACACACCCAATACAATGGTAAATTGTATAGGTGCACTAGTTCGGCGAAGAGATGGTGATACAAGTGCAATATGGATGGTAGATAAAGGTTTTTGTAATCTGAAAATATAAAAACAGCAAGGTAACTAATGATAAAAGTGAGCATAAACGGCGGTGCAATGCTAGGAAACAAGGCCTAGGGTTCATACTTTCACTAGTGCAAGTTCTCTCAACAATACTAACATAATTGAATCATATAACTGTCCCTCAACATGCAACAAAGAATCACTCCAAAGTCACTAATAGCGGAGAACAAACGAAGAGATTATGGTAGGGTACAAAACCACCTCAAAGTTATCCTTTCTGATCGATCTATCATAGAGTTTGTACTAGAATAACACCTTAAGACACAAATCAACCAAAACCCTAATGTCACCTAGATACTCCAATGTCCCCTCAAGTATCCGTGGGTATGATTATACGATATACATCACACAATCTCAGATTCATCTATTCAACCAACACAAAGAACTTCAAAGAGTGCCCCAAAGTTTCTACCGGAGAGTCAAGACGGAAACGTGTGCCAACCCCTATGCATAAGTTCACGAGGTCACGGAACTCGCAAGTTGATCACCAAAACATACATTAAGTGGATCACGTGATATCCCATTGTCACCACAGATAAGCACACGCAAGACATACATCAAGTGTTCTCAAATCCTTAAAGACTCAATCCGATAAGATAACTTCAAAGGGAAAACTCAATTCATCACAAAAGAGTAGAGGGGGAGAAACATCATAAGATCAAAATATAATAGCAAAGCTTGCGATACATCAAGATCGTGCTGACTCAAGAACACACGAGAGAGAGATATCAAACACATAGCTACTGGTACATACCCTCATCCCCGAGGGAGAACTACTCCCTCCTCGTCATGGAGAGCACCGGGATGATGAAGATGGCCATCGGAAAGGGATTCCCCCCTCCGGCAGGGTGCCGGAACGGGTCTAGATTGGTTTTTGGTGGCTACGAAGGCTTCTGGCGGCGGAACTCCCGATCTAGGTTTCTTTCTGGAAGTTTTGGGTTATATAAGAGGTGTTGGAGTCGGGAACAAGGCACGGGGGTCTCCGGGCTGTCCACGAGGTAGGGGGTGCGCCCCCACCCTCATGGGCAGCCCGAGACTCTCCTGGCCCAATTCTTTTACTTCCTGGCCTTCTTCTGGTCCAAAAATAAGTTCCGTGAAGTTTCAGGTCAATTGGACTCCGTTTGGTTTTCCTTTTCTGCGATACTCAAAAACAACGAAAAAAAAACAGAAACTGGCACTGGGCTCTAGGTTAATAGGTTAGTCCAAAAAATCATATAAAATAGCATATAAATACATATAAAACATCCAAGGTTGATAATATAATAGCATGGAACAATAAAAAATTATAGATATGTTGGAGACGTATCAGCACCGGTGGCCGTTCGGGCGGCTCCAGCCACTGTTCGTGGCGCCCGGACCACCTACGCGATCGGGAGGACACCGCGCATCCATCCTGACGCAGAACAAACGCCGAGGAGGAGCGGAACGGCGGTGCACCACGGAGGCAGAGAGCAACGGCGGCGGCCCATCTTGGGGCACACGGCCACGAGTACTCCGGCGCCGAACTGCGGGGTTGGGAAGGTGCACCGGGGTCTGGGTAGACTATTGGTGGTGGAGGAATTGAGGGAGGGGCTCGGGCTCGCTCGGATTCGAGCGGCTAGAGGCGGCGTCCATGGTGGTGATGGCGAGGCAGAGGAGCTCCTCGAGCTCGGGTGAGCAGTCGGGGAGGTCTATCGGAGAGAGGAGAGGAGGCTGGTGAGCTCGGGGGGTCTCGGGGTGGCCTTATATAGGCAGGGGAGGGGTGTGCCGCGCTATCGTCGCCGCGGACACGTGTGCATGTGCATGAGCTCAGAGGTAGGCGCCGGGGAGGAACAGGGACGAGCTCACGAGTCAGAGGGAGCCAAGAGAGCACGGGGAGGAAGGGACGAGGAGGAAGACGACGGTCGGCGCACTGTGCTCCCGTGGGCGTTCGGCGGCGAGTGTCGGTGAGGAAACGAACGGAGGGGGAGAGGGGTCTAGGGGAACTACGACGATGAGATGAAGACGTTGGACACGGTCACACACGCGAAGGCGATGAGAGGAGGAGGGGCCCGAGCAAAACTCTACCCAGCTCACGGCCATGGCATGCCAGGGCAGTGGTCACCGCGTGACCCTGGGAATTCAATGCTCACTGGCGCCCAAATTGGTGTCTAGCGGAAATTCCCTGGTGCCCTTAGTCCAAAGGAAGCAACAACACGGTCCAGGGGTAAAGAAGAGATTTGCACCTAGCTCCAAAATATTGCAACAACAAGGTGTTTGTTGCTGTACATGGTTCACATGAGAGGGGTTAGACTCCGAGATTTGGCACAACATGATTAATCACTAAGGTGATGCTTATTACCAAAAATCAGACTAAGGGGAGAGGTTTAGAGGGTACTTGCTGTAGAAAGTGCCATACTGGCCAGATTAGGTGATTTGTATGATGCACTCATTTGGAGAGGCAAGTTGAGATGAAATTAGGCATGGCCCAATGATTTGAAGATATGAAGATGTCCAAAAAGTTTCATGCCATTTGGATGAACCAAAATAGCACTTGCTTCATATAGCTTTGCTCAAGACAGAAAATTGTAAAAATTGCACAGGGCAAATGATGTAATTAATTGAGCCAAATTTTGATGGAGAGTGTTTATATGGATAGGAGAATTCCCTGGAAAATTTTCAGCTTAAATGAAGCAATATAAAATATACTTGCTTCACTAACTGAAAATTTGGGCAGAGACAAAGAATTGAAGATGAGCTCACATGGAGGCATTACATGAGCTCAACTTTGGTGGAGGGCTATAATATGATGATATGAAGGACCTTGCAAAATTTCAACTCATTTGGATATTCCTAGCTTGTACTTCCTTCAAAATCAATTCCCTTAGACAGGAACTTTGAAAAATTGCTCAGGAATATTTACTAGGCAAATTAAGTTGAATTTTGGCATGGGGAAATTATTTGGACATGAAAAGGTGTCCAAGAAGTTTGGGTCAATTGGGCAAAGATAAATGGCACTTGCTTCACAATCTGCCATTCAGGACAGAATAGGAAATAATTAGTTGAGCATGATGGGGAACATGGACAATGAAATATTTTGCCATATTTGAGGAAGATATGACCCAAACAATTTATGAGAGTTATTTGGGAATTTTGGGAGTGATGGAAAGCCTAGGTTGCTTCACAACGTAGGGCAAATTGAGTGATTCCTTTAATGAAAAAGGAATATTCCAATAAAAAGAATATTGGGATTTGGTCCAAAGTGGAAATGGAAAGGTCTTGGGATGGATATGAGGATGACTAGCCACTCTGGAAAGAAAGAAGATGTCATCTTCTTAAGTTTCCAGACCACACAGCCATGAAGAAAGAAAACTCGGGCAAAAACCTCAGAAAATCAAAAGAAAAGGAAGGGGCCAAAAACCAGGTTGTTACAACTCTTACCCCCTTAAAGAAATCTCGTCCTCGAGATTTTGTTGCTCAGGGAACAAGTATGAATATACTGACTTAAGGAAACCTTTTCCAACTCGGGTATCCTTTTTCCTTTATTGTTGGTCCCACCAAATTTTTATCTGACTGGCTCTGGGTGGTTTGACTCACTGTATCCACATTCTGACAGATCTTACCTGGCTTGTTCATGCTTATACAGGCTCCAATTATTTTAATATCTGCTGCCTTAGCTGAATGTGATAGTTTATCATGACTGCAATATATGCATGTCTCACAAACCCGAGAGTGATTTCTGATTGTTGTGTCTGCACTGAGAACCTTCCATGAAGTGGTGATCAGATTTTCATGATGAACACCCAAGCTCTAACTCCTTGAATTGGGTTTCTTCACTCAATGCAGGTCCTTTTGGTTCCAAACTGTGAGTTGAGGCATAACCATTTCCTGACAGATTCTAACTCATTGCAGAAGTTTCTGAATCATCTTAACTGGCTCCACCTTATGGAGTATCAGATCCGTTCCAAATATTTGACTGTCGCTTGCCGGGGCCAGCATGAAGGGGTATGATCTTATATGATAATATCCGCAGACTCGACTGACGGTGGCTTTGACAGACGAAATTTTATTCATGCCAAGCTATCCTTTGGTCATTCTCATGGTTGAGGGCACATGCTTCCAGATTCTTATTCCACATATTGATCAGTCATCTTGGGGATGGTAGGCTGTGTGATGCTTAATCATAGTTGCCGGGGTTAAACTGTTGAATGGACCCTTAGTCCGACTTGACAGACTCAGATATTCGATAATGACAATTCTAAGCATATGTCGTTGACTAGGCGGGTTGTTTGGATATGGGTTCCTTACCAAAATTGAGTAGACCCCCTTAGGTGAATATCCATGGTGATCCATACTGACTCAGACTGTCCGAGGTATCTGCACCATGTGAGTCATGCAACCATTTTCATACCTGCATCACCGGTCTTGCTACTCCATTACTGTTTTTCTTGTCTGGGTCCTTGGCTGAAGGAGCAGGGTCATATGGTTTCTCCGTGTGACCATGAGTGCAATATTCTGATAGGCGTACTTGAAAGTGCGTTATATCGACTAGAGGGGGGTGAATAGGCGATTTTTATGAATTCTTCACTGAGGAATTTGCAGGTGAGGAAATTCCTTAGCGAAGAACTACTAGCAATGGAATAAGTACTCAAAAGTAAACATAACAGAACACAAGCATAGTCATCATGATGAAATGAAGACAAGCACAGAGTACAGAAAGCGTAAACACAGGATAACATAGGATGAAGACAAACAGACTGAAGAAATTGAACTGAGGAAATTGAGAAAGTCTTTAGTCAAAGTCTTCAAACACAGATACGAACAAGCACTCAACACAGTTATGAGGAAATGAAAGAGTTGAGGAAATAGAACCAGTGAGCTTGGTGAAGACAATGATTTGGTAGGCCAGTTCCAACTGTTGTCTCAGTTGTACATCTGGTTGGAGCGGCTAGGTATTTAAACCTCAGGACACACAGTCCCGGACACACAGTCCTCACCATATTCTCCTTGAGCTAAGGTCACACAGACCTCGCCCAATCACTCGTGGTAAGTCTTCAGGTGACTTCCGAACCTTCACAAACTTGGTCACTTGGCGATCCACAATTCCTCTTGGATGCTCTAGACCTTGACGCCTAACCGTCTGGAAGAAGCACGGTCTTCAAAGGTAACAAGCGTCGTATCCATGCAGGATCAATCTCTTCAGTGATGCTCAATCACTTGGGGTTTGTAGGTGTTTGGGTTAGGGTTTTCCTCACTTGATGATTTTCGCTCAAAGTCCTCGGAGGATGGGATGCTCTCAAATGACAAGTGTCAGTTTCTCTCGGAGCAGCCAACCAGCTAGTGGTTGTAGGGGGTGGCTATTTATAGCCTAGGGAGCAGCCCGACATGATAAGACATAAATGCCCTTCAATGATATGACCGTTAGGTGGGTAGATATATTGGGACAGCTGGCGCATAGCACAGCAACGGTCGGAAATTTGAGTATTAAATTCCTCAGGGCTATCATGTTCCTCACTGTGTAGGAAATCCGCACTGGCAAATTCCTAACTCCTCAGTCAGAACAAATTCCTCAAAGACCAGAAGAACTTCATCTCTATCACTGAAGAATATGACTGAACTGTATGAGATTTCCAATGGCTTCACTCGAAGGGATTGGTTGGTGTAGGATTTTGAGTTGAGCATCACATGGAAATTTTTCCTTAGTATTTCCTCGACCCCCTTTAATAGTACGATGTTTCCTATGACTCAAGAAAGAGAAAATGAAACTACGAAAACGAAAGTCTTCATGCTTCATGTTCCTCGAATGAATACCAAGTCTTAAGGATTGCACCAATTTCTTCACTTACAAAGTCTTTAGAAATTCTTCAGAAATCCAAAGTCTTCAGTCGAAGAAACTTATTTTTAGGGGTCGAATTTCTCTGTAAATATCAAACTCCTCATAGACTTATAGACCTGTGTACACTCAGAAACACATTAGTCCCTTAACCTATAAGTCTTCAATACACCAAAATTACTAAGGGGCACTAGATGCACTTACAATCTCCCCCTTTTTGGTGATTGATGACAATATAGGTTAAGTTTTCAACGGGGATAAACATATGAAGTGTAAATACTGATATTGAGGAATTTGATTGCAAGATATAGAAGAACTCCCCCTGAAGATGTGCATGATGAGGAATATGCTTTTGAAGCATTGCACACTTGAAGAGTAGAATCATGGAGATCTCCCCCTATATCTTGTAATTCATACACGCATTTGACATATCATAATGAAGAATTTGAAATGCATGATGAAATATGGTGACTGATGTAATTCAGCATGCGTGCATTAACATATATGAGGAATAAGCATGCAGAAAAACACATCAAACGAATCAGAGCACCATCGGGTTTAAGTTTACAACTTGATCCAATAAAGTTTCAGAAGAACGAGAGTTGTAACTTAGCAAATAAAAAACACCCATATAGACAGACCCGCTTGAAGACTAACTCAAAATTCTCCCCCTTTGTCATTGAATGGCCAAAAGGATCAAAAATGAGGACTAACGCCCCTGAAGAATATCAAGTTGATGAAGGAGCGCCAGCGTCGTTGGGGTCGTTTGTCATGGAAGGGCCTGCCGCAGTGTCGTCCAAGTCTTCGTACTCGTCGGTATCGCGTGATGAAGAATATGAGCTGAACACCAAAGAAGGAACCTTGACCTTCTTGAATTTCTTCGATGGAGGTGCAGACCAGTCAAAATCTTCCTTGAGACCCATTTTCTTGAGATCTTCTTCATCATACAGATGTGATAGAATGGCCCAGGTGCGACCGAAGACTTCACAGAGGTAGTAATGGTTTTTCTTCACTGCATTGTGTGTAGCAGTCATGTTGTGAAGAAATGAACCAAACCGACGCTTAACCCATTTATGGTTTCGATCCACCTTCTGGTGAAGACTAAGCAGAAGCTCACGGTCAGTCATCACACGAGGAGCAGTGGCTTGAGGAGTAATGTAGCGTAGAACTGAAGAATAAGCTCTTCATTCCAATCAACAATGTCAGAGCAAAAGTTGAGGAGGCCTGCATCATGAAGAACACTGAGCACAGGAGAGAAGCAAGGTAATGATTCCATGTCCACGCGAGGAATATGCTCATGGTAAAAGATTTTGTCTTTGTTGAAAAGCAGTAAAGAATAGAAGTTGGCTTGGCTTGCAGTCCAGAAATGCTTCTTCCTTAGACGATCAGAGTCATAAGGATTGTAGTTAGTGAAGAACATGTGCTCGCCGAAAAAATCATCAGCCTTGAATTTCTGCTTCTTTGAGAATGGATCCTTTGGCTTGGGGTGAGGAGTGTTAGTCAATTGCATCACAACCTCTGGGATCTCGATCTGAGGTTCCACAGGCTGAGGAATTTCAGGTGCTGCTTCAGTGGCAGCCTGGGACTTCAATTCTTCATTTACATGATCTTCAACACTATGGCTGGAATTTCTTCATGGACAGATGGTGTGGCATGTGGTTCATCAGATCCCATTTGTACAGTAGTTACTGGGGGGCTGAGGAATTTGGTGCAATGGTGTGAAGAGTGGAGAGTTGGGGTGCTGACTTTTCCAAAATTCATCACTTAGCACAGGTGTGGTACAACCAATGTCCACATCTTCATCTTCCATTTCTTCAACGCCGGCCTCTTCAGCAGTAAACTGAGGCATAGGCGAGGACACAACTGGTGTTGAAGGGATTGTATCCACTTCAATTTCTTCATCCATCTGCTCTGACGAAGCAGCAGAGGGATTCTCTTCATCGGATTCACTTGGAATAACATATTCTTCATCAAAAGGAACAAGGTCCTATGATGGCATGGTTGATATATGAACATCATCAATGGGGTTTGCAAACGAGCTTGTCAGTGGCTTCATCTTCTGCGGGGCTGAAGAATTTGATGAAGTTGATGCCTTTCTTTTCTTCACTGATGCACGCTCTGCAACCTTAGTCTTCTTCACATCAGATGCAGATGGAAGGATTGGAGTTGGTTTAGGTGCAGGAGGAGCAGAGGAATTGGGTTGAATTTCTTCAGGTACAACTGATGCAGTTGCCCTGACTTCTTCATTTTCTTCAGGCGCACCACTAGTGGATGCCCTGGCAATTTCTTCAGCGGCTGGAATGCAGTCATCAGACCTGGAACTCATATTTTCTTCAGCAGCCTGATTTTCATCAGCGGTGCTGGCATGTTCTTTAGTCGGCTGAGCAGATGCTTCAGCCTGAGGAATTTCCTGTTGCATTGGGGCTACAACATTTGAGGTGAAGTTATCAGCAAGTCTCACAAAACGAACCTTGGCTCCAAGCCAATCAGCCGGTATGCGTCAAATTCATCACTGAGTTTCTTGATCTCAGTTTGAATAGTGACAAGTTCTTCAGTTGTCATAGAGACAATGTTTTTCTTCAGATAGCACTCCTTATTGTACTGCGCTTTCTTGATCTGCCTGGCCTTCTGAAACTTCCATTTCTCTTCTTGTATGAAGTGAGTCGACATATGACTTTGGCCAGGAGTCAGCTTGAAGTCAGGCATGGGAGTGTTGGGGTCCTTGTGCCAAACATCAATGTATTCGAGGATCAACTTTGGATCCAAAAGTAGAGGCACACTTGTGCCCTTGGCTCTAGCGGCCCTGACTTGCCTGTCTCTGATGATTTCGGCAAGTTCTTCATCATCAGCTTCATCATCATCAGAGGGCACTTGGAAAGCAACTTGTTTCTTGTGACGACTTGGTCGAGGACCTCGTCCAGCAGTAGTCTTCTTATTCAGAAGAGAGGGAACAGCTGAGGAACTTGCAGAGGCTCCTGAGGCAATAGATATGCCTGTGGTCCTTTGGCACGTGGCGAGATGCACATGCGCTGAGGATTTGGTCGGAGTAGCTGAAGATTTTGGAGGAGCAGGAGCAGCGTGAGGAATTGGCCGTGAGGACTTTGAGGAATTTGGCCGTGAGGGCATAGCTGAGGAACTTGGCCGTGAGGGCACTGCTGGTGAAGCACTGGGCTTGTGAGCGGGCTTCTTTGGCATGGCCTTCTTCGGCTTTACAGAGGCCTCAACAGCAGCAGCGGCAGCAGAGTCTTTGTTGAATTTCCTCACTGCATCTTTTGCTTGTTTGTACAACTTGGCCTGGTGCTTGGCCCATTCATCAGGATAATCCTCACCGCGCTTGAGGCTGGTGGGATCAGCTATTTGACCATGTGCCAACGGAGGTCTTGGGCATGGAGGATTTAGTGTAAATTTCTACATATATTTGGGAGTGACATATATGTACTCCCTCCACTCTCTTGCCCATCTCCTCTCAATTTTTTGAATGCGCACCTTGCGCTGATTTTTATCTTCCTCGGGGGGTGTGCAGTACCCGGCATAGATGTCCTCAGGTATTTCAAAGGCAGTGTTGACCTCAGGCCTCTTTCCTCCTTTCTGTGGCTTCTTACCATCAGCCATTTTCTTCAGTTGAGGAATTTGAACAATTGAATTCTCTGAAGAGGTATGCAACTTTTCTTCGAGGAACGCTGCAAATGAGTTAAGTTGATGAGAACCTAGTGATTCAGTAGCTGACATGAGTACCTGTGAACAGAGTATAGTTGCGAGGAATTTGGAGAGGTCATATGCGTTCTCAGAAGGTTTTTTATAAAAAACAAGTTTGAGGAATTTGACCAGATGAGTCTTGAAGAATTTCACTAAGCGTTCTTCATCTTAGGTTCCAGAGATGTATAGATCAAAAATCCACACATTTGAGGAATCTTGAAGAAAAACATAGCTTAGAGAAACGAATCAAGAACAGATGACATGTGAGGTGTTTTAGTGTGTGAAGATATGAAGAAAAACACCTTTGAGGATTTTGTAGAAATCATTCGAATCAAAGAGGGAAGTAAAAGTAACTTTTAATTACCCTGGATGAAGAACGCGACGAACTGGTATGTGGAGATGTGAAGTTCATCAGTGCAGATCTTCCACGCCCTAACTTGGCGGAGGAAGACAGCTACAGCAGCGGCAGAGTGAAGATTTCCGCGGCCGGCGCGAGTACGACGGCGATGAGGTCGAGGCAGTGAAGCTTTTCCTCACCGGCGACAATGATGTAGCAGCGGCTCTAGGGTTTGAGAAGCTCGAGCTGGAGAGAGGTCGAGCAGAGTAAAGGAAGTGAGGAAGGGGAAGGGGGTATTTATAGCCACGGTGAAAAACTGTTCACCCGAAGAATTTGGATGAACGTGCCGCTGACCCTTCTCATTCACTTGAGTCTTGACATGTGTCACCCACGTACTGAGAAGTGGAGATCGTGTGCGATCGTGGGTGAATGGATAAGTATATCGTGGGATGCAGAACGGTTTGAGCGGCAAAGCCCAAAATTTAGATAAGATAGGTTTTAAACTTCCATTCGGAATTTCTTCAGCTGACAAGGACACACTGAAGATTTTGTACGAGTTTCAAATAGAACGCACATGAAGAATTTGTGAACTGATTGGGTTGAGTATAGCATAGAGGGGGAAGGGTCCCATCACATTCACTTAGCAGAAAAACCAACTTGAAGAAATAGCCATAAGTGAATGTTGTAGAGGACATAAACTCATATATATATATATATAGCCAATGAAGAAAAACGACGGAAACAGTGAAGACAATGCAAAGTTGAAGAATTTGAACAACTGAGGAATTTCAACACAAAAAGAACTCAAATTGAGGATTTTCAACTTTTGGTGGTGGCGTGACCCGCCGTATAAGAATGATGATTTCAGACACCGCGTACAATTGTCATAGGGTTCTGAGAATCAAATTCTTCGTTAATTTCTTCACACTTAGAGTGTTATTCTTCATTGATTTGAAGAAAAACGTTTCTTCATGTGTTGCACATCTAAGTCATCCATTTTGCATAAGTGTTAGGATGAGTGTCCTTTTCAAAGAACATTCGAAGATTCTAAGATATTTAGCTCACACCGCAACTTGCTAAATCTCATCTCATCCAAGGGCTTTGTGAAGATATTGGCTAGCTGTTCTTCAGTCTTCACATGCTCAATAGAAATGTCGCCCTTCAACACATGATCACGAAGAAAATGATGACGAATCTGAATGTGCTTTGTCTTCGAGTGCTGAACTGGGTTGTGAGCAATCTTGATGGCACTCTCATTGTCACAAAAGATAGGCACATTCTTCATGTTGATGCCGTAGTCCTTGAGAGTTTGCTTCATCCATAGCAATTGAGAACAGCAAGAACCAGCGGCAATGTACTCAGCTTCAGCAGTAGATAGTGATACGCAGTTCTGTTTCTTCGAGAACCAACATACCAAAGATCGTCCGAGGAAATGACATGTACCAGATATTGACTTGCGGTCCACACGATCCCCAGCATAGTTAGAGTCAGAATATCCAATGAGATCAAGAGCCGAGCCCTTGGGGTACCATAATCCAAGCGTTGGTGTGTGAGCTAGATATCGAAGAATATGCTTCATAGCCTTATGGTGTGATTCCTTCAGTGTAGCTTGAAATCGGGCACACATGCAAACACTAAGCATAATATCTGGCCTAGATGCACATAAGTCCAATAAAGAACCAATCATGGAGTGATATACCTTATGATCGAAGTCGATACCATTTTCATTAGTGCACAAATGGCCATTTATGGGCATAGGAATTTTGACACCTTTGCAATCTTGCATTCTGAATTTCCTCAGTACATCCTTGAGGTATTTCTCTAGAGATATGAATATGCCATTGCGTTGTTGACGAATTTGAAGACCTAAGAAGAATTTCAATTCTCCCATCATAGACATTTGATATTCTTCACTCATCATATAGGCAAATTCATCACTATAACGTTGGTCAGTACAGCCAAAGATAATATCGTCAACATATATTTGGCACACAAACAATTCACCATCATAAGATTTAGTGAAAAGAGTAGGGTCGAGTGAACCGGGTTTGAAGCCTTTCTTCATAAGGAATTTCTTCAAAGTATCATACCACGCCCGTGGGGCATGCTTGAGGCCATAGAGGGCCTTATTGAGTCTGAAGACTTTGTCAGGATGCTTTGGATCTTCAAAACCTGGGGGTTGAGCAACATATAGTTCTTCCTCAAGCTTGCCATTGAGGAATGCACTTTTCACATCCATTTGATATAGAGTGATATCATGATGGTTAGCATAAGCAAGTAATATGCGAATAGCCTCAAGTCTAGCAACAGGTGCAAAAGTTTCATCTAAATCAATTCCTTCAACCTGTGTGTAGCCTTGAGCTACAAGTTGTGCCTTATTCCTTACCACAAGGCCATTTTCGTCTTGCTTGTTGCGATAGATCCATTTTGTGCCAATGATATTGTGCTTGTGAGGATCTAGATGTTTGACCAGTTCCCAGATGTTGTTGAGCTCAAACTGATGTAATTCTTCTTGCATGGCCTTAATCCACTTAGGCTCTAGAAATGCTTCATCTACCTTAGTGGGCTCTGTGATAGAGACAAAAGCATAGTGCCCACAAAAGTTAGATAAATGTGAAGCTTTTGAGCGTGTGAGAGGACCTGACGCTTTAATGTCACTGATGATCTTTTCAACTTGCACTTCTTTTGCAACGCGAGGATGAGCTGGTTGTCGTTGAGGAATTTGATCAGCATTTTCTTCAGCACCATTTTCTTCAGTATTTTCTTCAGGTGCATTAGCTTGACGTTCTTCATGTTCTGGAATGAATTCTTCAGCAGATTCTTCAGTAGGAATGACATCCTCAGTAGCCTTGAACTTGATAGTTTCCTCAGGTGCTGGTTCATCTATCACAGAAGGTAGGTGCTCTCTTTGCGAGCCATTAGTTTCATCGAACCGCACATCTACAGTTTCAACAACCTTGTGAAGAACGTTGTTGAAAAATCTGTAGGTGTGCGAGTCCTTTCCGTAACCAAGCATAAAACTTTCATGTGTTTTCGGTGCAAATTTTGAGTTGTGATGAGGATCTCTAATCCAACATTTAGCACTACAAAAAAAAAGACACATCCGTGACATTTTGGGCCGAACGAAAAAAATTATGTCATACATATGACACTTCTATGACGATAATTGTGACAAAACCCGGTATCATCATAGATGTGGTGGGCTCCTACTTCTATGACAAAAAATCATGACAGAAAATGGGCTTTTCGTCCTGGGCGGGCCGGAGACGCAGCTGCATGACATTCTTTGGGCCGTCCATGACGGAAAAAATCGTGGTAGAAGCGAGGGGGAGGAAAATTTTGGGGAGTTCCCGGTTACGGTGGGAGGTCGGGGGCCGAGCGATGCGCGTTTCTCTCGTACACGTATGCGCATGTGTGCGAGGCGTTGGCTCTAACTGAACCCGAGTGAGGCGTTGGGCTCTAACTGAACCCGAGCGGTTGCACTGCAGGCTACGCGTTACTGAACCCGAGCGATCGATCGATGGCTGTTAACTGAACCCGATCGAGCGATTCCTTCGCTACTGCTGCTAACTGAAGCCGATTGATGGGATGAACAGTGGGCGTTGCAGGGGGGTTTGGATGAACAGTGAGCGGTGGCGTTGCCTCTGGATGAACAGGACCCCGTGGTGTGGTGGAGGGCTGGATGAACAGTAGACGGTGGAGGGGTGCCCGTGGAGGGGTGGATGAACAGGACCCCATGGTGTGGAGGGTTGGATGAACAGTAGACGGTGGAGGGGTGCCCGTGGAGGGGTGGTTGAACAGGACCCCGTGGTGTGGAGGGCTGGATGAACAGTAGCCGGTGGAGGGGTGGTTGAACAGTAGCCGGTGGAGTAGCGTGCGGTGGAGGCTGGATGAACAGGAGCCCGTGGAGGCTGGATGAACAGGAGCCCATGGAGGCTGGATGAACAGGAGCCCGTGGAGACTGGAGGGGGTCGACGGTGGAGATGAACAGTATCCCGTGGAGTCCCGTTTTGCGCTACGCCACACCCTTCCCAATGAACAGGACCCCCGTTTCGACCGTAGCGCTCCAACACAAGTCCGTTTCCTCCGTTTTGCGGTACGCCACACCCCTCCCGATCAACAGGACCCCCGTTTCGACCATAGGAGGTATGTTTCCTCCGTTTTGCGGTACGCCACACCCCTCCGATCAACAGGACCCCCGTTTCGACCGTAGGAGATCCGTTTCCTCCGTTTTATGGTACGCCACACCCCTCCCGATGAACAGGATCCCGTTTCGAACGTGGCCGGCCGAACACAAGGCCGTTTCCTCCGTTCTGCGGTACGCCAGGCCTCGTTTCCATCGCCTGTTCCGTCCAAGCCCTCCCGATGAACACAACACATTCCATTGCCTCCCCATGAACACGACGCATTCCGTTACCTCCCCATGAACACGACGATGACGCTGTTTCTTCGTTCCGACCCAGCCATGTACACGAGCCCTCGCCGTACGTATGCGCGAGTAGGCGTTCGAGACCCCGCCCGTATGTACACATACGTGGCCGTATTTTCTTTCTTGCACCCTGACCGATGTACGTACGTGTACATGCTACGTGCGCGCCTCTACTACGACACGTGCGCGCCTCTACATCGACCAGTATATATGTACGTACACGTTCGCGACCAGAATGACAACGCTAGGTACGCTTCGACCAGGTGGGTCCCAACTGTCAGACACTTCCTTGCGTGCGAAGATGTAGCTGGTGGATCCCAGCAGTCAGGGGGGCGAATCATTTTTTTTTGCCCAGACGCACTTCCTTGCGTGCGAAGGTGTAGCTGGTGGGTCCCATTAGTCAGGGGGAAACATTTTTTTCACGAAATACGGTGGCCCGTCCGGTGGGTCCCCGCTGTCAGGTGGAGGAATAATTATTTTGCACGTAATAAGGAGGCACTTCCTTGCTGCGGCCGTGGACCCAGCTGTCAGCCTCTCCACGTACAGTCCATGTCCGATGGAAGTCGTTCCTTGACCACGTTGACCACGCCGCATCAAGAGCACCAGGGCGGTGGACGATGGGGAGCCGGGGAAGACGCGACAGTGGAAGCCCGCGCGGAGAGGAGTACGAGGGTTCACTGGTTCGGCTGCGGTGTGAGGCTGCCGTCGCCGCAGGGCCTGGCCAGCGGTGGGAATAGTAGGGGGCGGTGAGGCCTCCGTGGCAGCATAGCCGGCGATGGGAGGCAGGAGCATGCGACACAACCGGCGCTACTTTGGGCGGCTGGAGCAAGAAGACCAGAGGTTGAAGAAGCACTACGGCCGTTGGATGGACATCGTACGGTCACTGGAGCTAGAATCGTTCATATTGACTAAAGTTGACAAAGGCCCTCGTCCTAGTCAACTTAGTAGGCCCACAAGTCAGCCCCCCACCATGGTGGGTCCTAGCTAGCAGGGGGAGTATTCATTTTTTGTGTGTAATAAGGAGGCACTTCCAGTGGGTCCAAGCTGACAGCGGGGGGACCATTTTTTCGCGAAATACGCTGGCCCGTCCGGTGGGTCCGAGCAGTTAGGGGGGAAACATTTTTTTTCACAAAATAAGGTGGCCCGTCCGGTGGGTCCCTGATGTAAGGTGGAGGAATAATTATTTTGCGCGTAATAAAGAGGCACTTCCTTACGGCCGCCTAGACCCAGCTGTCAGCCTCTCCACGTATAGTACTCTTCCGATGGAAGTCGGTCGTTGACGACATTGACCACGCCGTGCTGAGAGCACCAGGGCGGTGGTCTGGACGACGGCGAGGCCTAGGAAGGGGACGACGCGGAGCTGGGGAAACGCAGCAGTGGAAGCCCACGCGGAGAGGAGTACGAGGATTCACTGGTTCGGCTGCGGTGTGAGGCTGCCGTCGCCGCAGAATAACAGGGGGTGTGGGTGGGTGGAGGGATGGCCTGGCCAGCGGTGGGAGTAGTATGGGGGTGGTGAGGCCTCCGCGGCAGCATAGCCGGCCACGGAAGGCAGGAGCAGGCGGCACGACCGGCGCTGCTTTGGGCGGCTGGACCAAGAAGACCAGAGGTTGAAGAAGCACTACGGCCATTGGATGGACATCGTACGGTCACTGAAGCTAGAAACGTTTATTATTGACTAAGTTGACAAAGCCCTTGGTACGCTCCAACTTAGTAGGCCCACAGGTCAGCCTCCGAAACGGTGCGCCCCAGATGTCAGGGGGAGGAATCATTTTTTGGGCAGCCGAAGCTAAGAATATCCGAGATTGAAGAAGAAGCATGACATCCGTTGGATAGACATCCAACGGCCACTATTGTTAGAACCGTGTGTTGACTATAATAAGTTGGCAAAGCCTTGCATACGCGTCACTTAGTAGGCCCACAAGTATGTGGCAAAGAACTTATAGCCCATTTGCGTTTTGTAAGAATGTACAGCCCATTTTGGAATTCTAATGGAATTTACAACAGCCCATTTACAGTTTGTAAAAAGTACAGCCCATTTTCTAGCTAGGACAATGATTAATAATTTCAACCAACCGTTGAAGACAGAATTCAATAAAATTTCCCACAATTTGATGGGCTCCGAAATATTTTTATCCCGAAATTTCTAGTCAGATTAAATATAAATTTGTATTACGTAAAAATCCAACGAAACATTGCGCGTGCAACAATGAAAATTTAAGATTTTCAAAATCCATAAATAATATTTTATAAACTAATTTCGTGTTTGGTGCATTTTTTATAGTTACTGCCCAGTTTTTATAATTACATCCCATTTATTATTTTTTAAAGCCCATTTTCCTGTTAAGCCTAATGCATCCCTCATAGGAAAGATTTGCAGCCCAGCAGGGCGAAGAATAACAAGTTGACCTTGCCTGGGTATTCCTCAAAAAGACGTATAGCTGGGCTAGCCATTTTCATCTTGAAAAAATTAGTATCTGGGTTGGATATCTGGCCTGGGCTAGACGGGCCACAGCCCGCCCAGTTAATACCCTGCTCTCCTCTAAACAACAACGAAATCATCACCAAGAAAAACTCTTCAGTGCTCACGCCTCAAAAACACAAATACTGCTCGAGCTGCTTGGTCCCAGCTGTCGGCCGCACCTTGTGTAATTCTCTCGTTTATATTGACTACATAGGTTGACAATGGTGTGGGACCGTGATGTCAGGAAACCAGGAGAAAGCAAAAAAATAGTTGTACATAATAAGGAGGTACTTGCTACGTACGGCTATGGCCCTAGTGGGTCCCTAGTGTCATCTAGTCAAAATAAAGTCATCTCCTGAATCCTCATGTTCATTGACGATGTTAACAATGCTCGGCGCCAAGGCGAGTGCAACAACTCGAAGGACAACGAAGAGGGTGAAAGTGCATTATATCGACTAGAGGGGGGGTGAATAGGCGATTTTTATGAAGGTCTTCAAAACGTGGAAGTTATGAAGACAAACGATAGAAATAAACCTATTACCCTGCAGCGGAAGGTAGACTACACTAGGCAAGCCATAGTCAAGTATTCAATAGAGTGAAAGCACAATGACTAATAGCAGCAATGTAGTAAGGATCAGGTAGGAAGATATTGTGAAGCCACACAGAACACGCAGTCACTTAGTGAAGACAAAAGATAGTGCGAACATACAATGACTTCACAAGGAGTAACAGTAAGTAAAGGGAAGGGAAGATGAAACCAATGACTTGCTGAAGACAATGATTTGTTGGACCAGTTCCAGTTGCTGTGACAATTGTACGTCTGGTTAGGGCGGCTAGGTATTTAAACCTTAGGACACACAGTCCCGGACACCCAGTCCTGAACACGCAGCTCAGGACACCCAGTCCTCACCGTATTCCCCTTGAGCTAAGGTCACACAGACCTCGCCAATCACTCTGGTAAGTCTTCAAGGTAGACCCCCAAGCCTTCACAGACTTCCTTCACCGGCAATCCACAATGTCTCTTGGATGCTCAGAACGCGACGCCTAACCGGCTGGAGGATGCACAGTCCTCAAGTGTAATAAGTCTTTAGATCACACAGACAAGAAGACTTAAGTGATGCCTAATTCTCTTTGGCTCTGGGTGGTTAGGGCTTTATCCTCGCAAGGAATTCTCTCTCAAAGGCTTCGAGGTGGGTTGCTCTCAAACGACAAAAGCCGTACTCTGAATCTAAGCAGCCAACCGTTTATGGTTGTAGGGGTGGGCTATTTATAGCCACTTGGCAACCCGACCTGATTTGTCCGAAATGACCCTGGGTCACTAAGGAACTGACACGTGTTCCAATGGTCAGATTTCAAACTCACACGGCAACTTTACTTGGGCTTCAAGCAAAGCTGACTTGCCCGACTCTGGACAAGATTCGCTCTCAAAGTCTTCACTCGAAGACATAGGTTTTGTTTAAGCATCACTTCAGTCATTCTGACTGGTTCTCTTGGACCCCACTTAACAGTACGGTAGTTCCTATGAATCAACACAGAAGAAAGAGAACTACGAAAGATCTAAGTCTTCGAGCTCCATAGGCTTCATGTGGTGTCTTCTCTTGTCATAGTCTTCAATGTGAATATCTTCATATACCACCTTTGACTTCAATGTCTTCATACATTTTTAGGGGTCATCTCTGCTAGGAAAACCGAATCAATGAGGGACTTCTACCTGTGTTATCCTGCAATTCTCACAAACACATTAGTCCCTCAACTAGGTTTGTCGTCAATACTCCAAAACCAACTAGGGGTGGCACTAGATGCACTTACAATCTCCCCCTTTTTGGTGATTGATGACAAACTAGTTGAAATTTTCAACGGGGAATATAATCTGTGAAACTGTAAAGGATAAGGAATTGTCTTCATAAGTTGCAAGGGCTCCCCCTGAAGATGTGCATATAAGTAATTTGCTTTTGGAATGCAAATGCACATGGCAGGTTGTACTTGTGGAGATCCACTTCAACTTATGACGACAATCCACTATGCATGTGAAAGTATATGAAGATAATGACATGCATAATGGAAAATGGACGTCTGCAGAATGATCTAAGTGCGGAATTTATCATCGCAACACAAGGTGGCAGATAAGTAGCAGACGACCATCGAGTTTAAGTGTTACAACTCAAAGAACCAAATGTAGCAAAACGAGAGTTGTAAGCACGAAGCAAAATATAAAGCACCCGCCCATATGGACCCGCTTGAAGACTATCAACCTCATATGCTTCTCCCCCTTTTGTCAGTAAGGACCAAAAAGGTTTGAAGACATAGAGCATCTACTCATTCCCATGAGGAGTAGGTGAAGCAGCAGGGTTGTTGGTGGTGTTTGGCGGTGCTGAAGAGCTTGGAGCAGAGTCGAAGCGTGCTGAAGGAGGTGGCGGTGAAGTAGCATCGTCTTCATCCTCGATCACTCTGGCATTCACAGTTGCAGCAGAGGAAGAGAACTCAGAGTCTTCAAGGGATGGAGTTCGTCGCAGCACTGCCCTTCGAGGAGGTGTGGAGTCAAACTTGAATCGCTCAGTGAAGCCATCCTCTTGAAGATCATCTTCAGAACACATCAGCGTTAGCCCTTTCCATGTGCGGCGAGAGGTTTCATGGGCAACAAAAGCATTCTTGGTGGTAAGATTGCGAATGCGATTAACATCCACCAAGAGGCTTTGCATCTGACGCTTCAGCCAGTCATGATGCATATCTTGTTTCTGATGAAGAGCCACAAGAAGCTCTCGGTCGTTGAGAACACGAGTGCGCTTCTTGGGTCGTGGAGCAGTTGTACTGTCAGTGGCTTCAGTGAGAGCAGGATGTGGTGCACGTGTAGTGCCAGCCAAAGGATACACACGAGTTACGGCTTCCACGCCTTCAACATTCTGAGTGAAACTTTGATGCTCTAAATTCTGAAGACTGAGAGGTTCCTTGGCAGGCGCAGGATAGATGGCTTCAATAGACATATCCACATCAGGCAAAAAGATCTGATGGTTGCGGGCTGAGGGCTGATATGAGATAGCGGAGTGAAGTTTGATCAGCCGCATCACCCAAGGGGCGTAGAACTTCAAACCAAACAGATCAGAGCCAGATGCAACAAGTTGGCGAATGAAGAAATCCGTGTATTGAAGCATTTTCCATGAAGAATGTAGAAGACCAAAGTCTTCATTGCACCTTCCAGTTTGGCATGGGGAGAATGTCCTTTGATTGGCCAGAGAGTTCGCCTTATGATGTGATAAATGGTTCTTGGCAGATACTCAAGGTCTTCAACGAATAACTCCGTGGGATAAGCAGCATCTTGGGGCAATGGCTTCATCATACTAAGCATCTGACTCATATTAGGTTCAATCTTCTGAAAGATGCTCTCAATAGCTTCACTATGAAGCTGACAACCATGCTCTTAGAGATCGCCAGGAGTGGGCAAACCAGTGAGCTCAATGATGTCAAAGGCTTTGGCTTCATGATGAATGTTTCCTGTCATCCACTCCAGGACCCAAGTCTTCGGATCTCTGCTATACCCGCGATTGTGAAGTGTGGCATAGAATTAGAGCAGCAACTCTTCATTCCAATGCTCTTGGTCAGTAACGAACGACAGCAATCCAACTTCTTTGAAGCAATCCAGAGCTTCTTCCAGACAGGGCAGACCAGCTACGGCTTCAATGTCAAGACGCTTGTGGGGGAAGATGCGACCTTGATTGTAAAGAATGCAGGAGTAATATCTTCTCTGTGGATAGCTCCAGAACCGATCAGATGATATTCTTTCCCTTGAGTAGGGGTTCCTGGAGCTGTTGAAGAATGTGTTGTCTGCTCTGAAGCCATTGATATTGAAGGAGCCAGGTGCTGATGCAGGACCTGGGAACCTTGGCAATCTTGGGATTGGCTTCTGTACCTGAGGCCTGTGCTCAACATGATAGTCGAACTGGGGACCGGCAGCAGACTCAGGAACAGAAGTGGCGGGATCAGTGGCTTCGGTGACTTCTGGTGCTTTTGTTGGTGAGGGCTCCACATTAGCTTCAGCCATGACAGCGTCAGTGGCTTCAGTGGTGTTGGTGGTGGCAGCCTCAAGATGTTCAACCTCCACTTGACGAGCAGGAGGATCGGTCACGATCACGTTCTCCTCGAGAACTGCTTCTTGGTGGGACAGGGGAGTGTCAACTTGTGGGACTTCTTCTTCATTGGCTGATGCAGCCGGAATGTTTTCAGCAGTTTCAGTTTCAGATGCAGAGACTAGAGGCCTAGGTCCTTTGTGAAGCCTGCGCAACGCAGGCGACGCCTGTGTAGTTGGAGTTGGCTGGGCCTCAAAGTCTTCTTCCTCTTGTGGGCGATCAGCCCAAGAAGCATCGTGAGCAATTGGCGTTAGAGGACGACCAATGCTGATGAGTTCGCTATTCTCGAGCTAAGGAAGGACTGCACCATCTTCTACATGGTCATGTTGACCAATGTCTTCAGCAGCGGTGGGATCAGCTGCTGGAAAGTCTTCAGTTTCATGAGCCTCTGTGAAAGCAGGCTCATGGATTGTCAGTTGGCGTTCAGCGTCAGGATGAACCATGGAAATGGGTTCAACTATCAAAGGCTCTGTGGGAGCAGCCCGATCTTTCTTGGTCTTCCTCTTCTTCTTGGAGGGGGCAATAGGAGAGGCTTCATGATGTTTCCTCTTCCTGGCTTCAGCCTCAGCAGTCCTCGTCTTCTTGAGCTCTGAAGCGGTTGACCAGCTTTTTGGCTTCGACCCAGTCATTCTAGTTGGGAAGACAATGGGATCTGCTTCCTGCCTTGGTGCGTCAGGTTCAGCCGTAGCGCGCTTCTTCATCTTCTTTGCTGCCATCCTGGGGTCGATGCCAGGACGCCCAAGGGCCTTGCGCTTCTCAGCCTCATTGTAGGCCTGCACACATTTGTCAGCTAGAACCTTCATGCGCTCACGCGAACCCTGAGCTTCTGCACGTTTCTTTAGAAAGGCTTCCTTGAGCTCGTGCAGCATAATCTTGAAGTTCTTCACCTCTTGCACGCTGAGCTTGGCCATATGCTTCTTGAACTGAGCCTTTTCATAGTCAATCTTTTGCTTCAGTTCAACAATGCACTGGGCGATAGCTAACTCTGAAGCAATGGCGCCATGGAAGGCGACACTGAGGCCAACGGGTTGTTGTAGATCTTCGAAGCTGATGTTTGGCGTGTCAAACCATTCATCAATGAAGTTGTGGATGATTGTTACATCAAAGAGAGGCAGATCATTGAAGATTTCTGCTTCTTCTTTGCTCTTGATGAGTTGCTCAAGAGTGTCATCTGCAAGATCTTCATCACTTGACAGATCAATGGCATCATTGCGCAGAATGGCAACAGCTGTTAGCTCTTGGCCGGTGTGTGGCAGAGGCATCTTGACCTTCTGGGGCTTGGAGATGCATGATAAACCTTCGGACTGCACACTGTCTTCAGGAGGTGCAGTTGCCAATGGCTTCGCCAGTGAGATTTTTGGCGAAGGGGCAGGCTTTGAAGCTTTAGGCTTCTTCAACTTCTTTGGCTTCGGCGTTGCAGGCGCTTCATCTGATTCAGCGTCAGCTGCAGGCTCATTCACTGCAGTCCCTTGAACCAAGATATGGGTGATGAGGCCTTCAAGGTTGTAGAAAGGACCGACGACATTGGGCTCTGCATCTCGTGTGCCATCAACCCTTGGAGCTGAGGGGCCAGGGTTGAAGTCTAGTCCCAATGTCTTCTTGTTTTGCTTCGCTGAGTTCTGGGCAAACTGGAAGTTGCGCTTGAACAGATTATCGTCACGACACCATAGTAGTGACGATGGGTGTGCATCAACAGGCTGTGGCCCACGGACCATGCAGGGATAGAAGCCTTGTTCAATGGCTTCATCTCTGGACCTGGGTTGAAGATTCTTGTATAAGATGTCTCCCCATGGTCTCTTGATGGCATTTTTCTCAGCATATTCCTGGGTTACAAATCGGTATTTGAACCATTGTTCTGCCCAATATCTTCGAATCCATTGGATTCGGGTCTTGCGCTAATTGTAATCCTCTTCAGGATCTGTCTTGTACAGTTCTGAGAGGTCATCTGGCAGATCTCTAGATGTTTCTCCACGACCCTTTCTACCACCCTTCCTTGCTGATTTCTCTGAAGCCATGAACTTTAAACTGAAAGGCTTCAACACGTTCAAAGGCTTCAAAGATTTTCGCTTGCTGGACAAACAGGAACTTGCTTCGGGAGAATTTATATGATGCTGTAAGAATTCTGCAAATGAATGCAGACTATGAGAACCAAGGGATTCTCCCACGGACATGTACCTGTGATAGCATTAAGGTGCGAGGGAAGGGGAAGAGGTCATATGCATTCTCAGAAGATTTTGAATATAAATCAGTTTATAAGACATTGTCCTCATCGTGCGAAGACATTCACTCATAGATAAGGAGTTGGTTCCAGATTTGTACGAATCCAGAGATCAGTACAAGTGAGGAATCTAACTACTTTGTGAAGTACAAGTGAATATACTAGGCATGTTATGAGATGCAGTATGAGAGAGATCTAACTTGTGTGAATAGAAACTGCTTGTGGTAGAAAGTGACAAAGCCATAGGATCAACGGTGCCGTAAAAAGGAAGTTTTATTTACCACACTAAGTACTGCTAGACGGAGTGGGAGATGAGGCCGAGCAGTTCGATCTTCCGTGCCCTAACTTGGCGACGGAGGACACCTACGACAACGACGGAGAGGACGATGTCCGCGGTCGGCGTGAAGACGGCGTCGGAGAGGTTGCGGCAGCGAAGCGCTTCGTCGCCGGCATCGTCGAGGGCTAGCGGTGGCGCTAGGGTTTGTGCAAGAGTGGAAGAAGAGATAATGACCATCGTGAAGTGTGTATTTATAGGTACAGGGGCGGCACTGCGTTATTACATAGGTGCCCCTGGCGATTCGCATCTGAGGAACACGTGGCCATCATACAGAATTTTGGGGTTTGTTCCACGTCCCACGCACGCCTGGATTGTCGGGTGGTCATTCCTACTTCTCCGGGTTTCATGTGGAGGAATGAGCATTGAAAGTGGACTTAAGGTTTGTCTTTGTATCTTCTGCTGACAAGGACGCAGAGAAGACATTCGACAGTTTCAATAGAATGCATAAGATTTGGAGAGATAGAGTTTGAGATAGATAGCATAGAGAGGTTAGGGTCCGATCACATTCACTTAGTTCGAAAGATTCAACTAGAAGACATAGCTATAAGTGAATGCTGTAGATGACAGAACACTAGTATATATATATATAATCAACATAGTGAAGATAATCATGAAGACATGTTGAGATTGAAGCCAAACCAAATGTGAAGACATAGCAAGGTAATGCCATGAGTGAAACACTTCAAAATAGAACATTTGGTGGTGGCGTTACCCACCGTATAGGAAGTATTAGACCCAGACACGGCGCACAATTATCGTGGCGCTCCGAAGTCAAATTCCACATTAATGTATTCACACTTAGAATGTATGTCTTCATTGATTGAAGATATACTTTACTTCGTGTGTTGCACATCTAAGTCATCAATATGCATAAGGGTTAGGATGTGTGCCTGATCATAGGACATTTGAGGATTCTAGGATATTTAGATCACACCGTAACTTGCAAAATCTCTTCTCATCCAAAGGCTTGGTGAAGATATCTGCCAATTGCTCTTCAGTGTTGACGTGTATGATATCAATATCTTCCTTCACAACATGATCTCTGAGAAAGTGATGACGAATTTCAGTGTGCTTTGTCTTTGAGTGCTGAACTGGGTTGTTGGCAATCTTGATGGCGCTTTCATTGTCGCAGTAGAGTGGCACTTGCTTCAGATGAATGCCATAGTCTTTGAGCGTTTGCTTCATCCACAGAAGCTGAGCGCATCAAGATCCAACAGCAATGTATTCAGATTCAGCAGTGGAGAGAGATACACAGTTCTGCTTCTTTGAAGACCAACATACAAGTGATCGTCCTAGAAAGTGACATGTGCCTGATGTAGACTTGCGATCAACTTTGTCACCAGCATAATCAGCATCCGAGAATCCAACCAGATCAAACTCTGAGCCCTTTGGATACCATAATCCTACAGTTGGGGTGTGAAAATATCGAAGAATTCGCTTCACAGCTAAGTGATGCGACTCCTTTGGTGCCGCTTGAAATCGAGCACACATGCAAACACTAAGCATAATATCTGGCCTAGATGCACATAGATAAAGCAAAGAACCAATCATGGAGCGGTATACCTTTTGATCGAACTCTTTACCATTGTCATCGGAACCCAGATGATGCTTGGCTGGCATTGGCGTCGTGAAGCCTTTGCAGACTTGCATACCGAACTTCTTCAGGCAATCTTTGAGATACTTCTCTTGAGATATGAAGATGCCGTTGCGTTGTTGTCGTATTTGAAGACCGAGAAAGAACTTCAGCTCTCCCATCATAGACATTTGATATTGCTCTTGCATCATATATCCAAACTCTTCACTGTACTTCTGATTGGTGCAGCCGAAGATAATGTCATCCACATATATTTGGCACACAAACAGTTCACCATCATATGTCTTCATGAAGAGAGTGGGGTCGAGAGAACCAGGTATGAAGCCTTTGCTCTTCAGGAAGTATTTGAGTGTGTCATACCAGGCCTGAGGGGCTTGTTTGAGGCCATATAGTGCCTTGTTGAGCTTGTATACCATGTCAGGATGTTTTGGATCTTCAAAGCCAGGAGGTTGTGCAACATACACTTCTTCTTCAATCTTGCCATTGAGGAAGGCGCTCTTCACATCCATTTGATAAAGAAGTATGTTGTGATGATTTGCATAGGCCAGCAGTATGTGTATGGCTTCAAGTCTAGCCACAGGAGCAAATGTTTCATTGAAGTCAATGCCTTCCACTTGAGTATATCCTTGAGCAACGAGACGAGCTTTGTTTCTGACAACTTGACCATGCTCATCTTGCTTGTTGTGGTATATCCATTTGGTGCCTATTATGTTGTGCTTCCGAGGATCGGGACGCTTGACCAGTTCCCATACATTATTCAGCTCAAACTGTTGAAGCTCGTCTTGCATAGCTTGAATCCATTCAGGTTCCATGAAGGCTTCTTCAACTTTCTTGGGTTCTGTTATTGAGACGAATGCGAAGTGCCCACAGAAATTTGCTAGCTGAGTTGCCCTTGAACGAGTGAGTGGACCGGGTGCATTGATGCTATCAATTATTCTTTCAATCTGCACTTCATTGGCAACGCGAGGATGTACAAGGCGAAGATTTTGCTCTTGCTGATCATTGTCGTTGTTAGAAGGAATGTCTTCAGGCTGAGCATTGTCTTCATGTTGATCAGGTGCTGAGATGATAAGTTCTTCTTCAGGATGAGCTTCAGAAGGTATAATTTCTCCAGTTCCCATTAGCTTGATTGATTCACTGGATGGAACTTCATCTAGCGCATTTGGCAGTTGCTCTCTTTGTGAACCGTTGGTCTCATCGAACCGCACATCCACTGTTTCAACCACTTTGTAATGAAAGAGATTGAAGATTCTGTAGGAGTGTGAATCCTTTCCATATCCAAGCATAAACCCTCATGTGCTTTTGGTGCAAACTTTGAGGTGTGATGTGGGTCCTTGATCCAGCACCTGGCGCCAAATACTCCGAAGTAACTGACATTTGGCTTCTTGCCAGTAAGGAGCTCATAAGATGTCTTGTTCAGAAGCTTGTGAAGATAAACACGATTGATTGTATGGCATGCAATATCAATGGCTTCAGGCCAGAATTTTCTCGGAGTCTTGTATTCATCTAGCATCGTTCTGGCCATCTCAATGAGTGTTCTGTTCTTGCGTTCGACGCCCCCATTCTGCTGTGGCGTGTACGGGGCTGAGAATTCATGTGTGATGCCCAAGGTATCAAGATATGTATCAAGGCCAGTGTTCTTGAATTCAGTGCCATTGTCACTTCTGATATGCTTTATCTTGGCGCCATAGTTGTTCATTGCTTGATTGGCGAAGCGTCTGAAGACATCCTGCACTTCAGTCTTGTAAAGGATTATGTGCACCCAAGTATATCTAGAATAATCATCAACAATGACAAAGCCATAGAGACAAGTAGTAGTAGTAAGATTTGAGTAATGAGTGGGACTGAAAAGATCCATGTGAAGCAGTTCGAAGGGCCGAGTAGTGGTCATGATTGTCTTCGAGGGATGTTTGGCCCTCGTCATCTTTCCTACCTCACAGGCACCGCATAAGTGATCTTTCTTGAACTTGACGCCCTCGATGCCTATGACATGCTTCTTTTTTGCCAGGGTGTGGAGGTTCCTCATGCCAGCATGCCCAAGCCTCCGATGCCAGAGCCAGCATTCTGAAGCTTTTGCTAGAAGACATACGGCAAGCTGTGGTCCTGCTGAGAAATCTACCACGTACAAATCATCTTTTTGATACCCTTCAAATACTAGAGACTTGTCAGATTCCATTAGAACAAGGCAACGATATTTTCCAAATATTACGATCATGTTTAAATCGCAAAGCATTGAGACAGACATTAAGTTGAAGCCAAGGGATTCAACAAGCATGACTTTATCCATGTGTTGATCCCTTGAGATTGCAACTCTACCTAGACCCAATACCTTACTTTTACCAGTGTCAGCAAATGTGATGTGGCTCTTGTCGGATGGACGTAAGGTTGAGTCCATAAGAAGGCTTCTTTTGCCAGTCATGTGATTTGTACACCCACTATCAATAATCCATTCTGAAGACGCTGGTGTCGTACCCTACAGTGCAGTTAGGGGGATAGGCTTCACGAAGAGCATTGTGAAGCAAAAACATTTGACGAACCAGTGGGTTATGAAAGCTTAGATCCAGATTAGGACTAATAGGGAGAGTAGCAAGCGATTCAGGAACGAAGTACATAGTAAGACCATTCGGGCATTTGATCTTGCGCCCTACAAGATGTTTAAGGTCCCCAGCAATAGCGTCAGATGATTTTGGTTTTCTGCTGGAGACCTTTCCCTGCAAAAGAGAGTTAAGCTTTCTTAGCCACCCACATCTTCAAGGGTGGCTTAGAAGCAATAAGTCTAAGTGCAGCATCTGAGAACTTTGGCTTTGGAGCCCTAGCAAACAGTCTTGCAGGCGGACAATATTACTCATAAGAATAAGCAGAATAATTCTTGGTCTTATGTACATGGCGGTTTGATGAACCGCTCTCATATTCATATGCCTGAGTATGGTTTCCCTGCAAAACATTTGCGTTAGTGCGACTCAGGTGAGTCCTCTGTCTGTATGAAGCCTTTGGACCGTATGAAGCCTTTGGTCTGAGGTTTGTCTTCTTCACGTGAGGTGTCATGATGACATTCACAGGAAGATTCTCCAGACACCTTTTCGGAACCCAGATCTTCTTCATAGGCGGTCCATTCCTACAGTTAGTACCAATGTACCTGGCAAACACTTCACCATTCTGATTCTTAAACAGTTTATAGTTTGCATCAAGGGATTCATCAATGATAATGGGGTTAGCACAAGTGAAGCCAGATAGATTGGATGGATCTGCTGAAGGTTCCTTTGCAGCAACACACGTGGTTTTGGGGTACTGCTCAGGTTTCCAGTAAGAGCCATCAGCATTCATTTTCCTTACGAACCCAACACCCTCTTTCCTCGTGTTTCGGTTCAGAATCTGCTTTTTGAGGACATCACATAGTGTCTGATGCCCTTTAAGACTTTTGTACATCCCTGTTTCAAGCAATGTCTTCAACCTAGCATTCTCATCAGCAACAGCAGTGGTATCCTCCGCAGAGGGGTTAGTTACCACATCAACAATTGAAGATATTGCAACAGTAGTAGCAGTAGAACATTCAGCAACAGAAGTAGCATTGTCACGCTCAATGCATTTAAGACATGGTGGTTCAAATCCTTCCTGAGCGGAACTGATCTGTTTGGCGCGAAGTGACTCGTTTTCCTTTTGAAGATCTTCATGAGCCGCTCTCAATTTCTCAAGATCTTGCTTCCTTTGAAGATAATCATAGGAAAGCTTTTCATGAGTTGTTGAGAGAGTTTCATGACGACTTTCAAGTTCCACATACTTAACGTGAAGATTTTTTATGTCTTCAATTAAGGATTCAGATCGAGTCATTTCAGCACCTAACAGATCATCGCTTCTGTCTAATAGTTTTTGAATATGTTCCATAGCTTTCTGTTGTTCAGTTGCAATTTTAGCAAGTGTTTTGTAGCTGGGTTTTGAACCACAATCAGAGTCATCGTCACTAGATGTTTGATAGTGAGTAGTGCGTGTGTTTACCTTGGCACCGCGTGCCATGAAGCAGTAGGTAGAAGCGGAGTAGTCCTTGTCATTTGCATCGGTGTCGGTGATGAAGTCATTGTCTTCAGTGTTGAAGATGGACTTGGCAACGTATGCTGTAGCCAGACTTGCGACGCCTGAATCAGACTCCTCCTCAGACTCCACCTCCGCCTCCTCAGAAGCGGACTCCTTCTCTGAATCCATTTCCAACACACGTGCCTTGCCAGATGAGCTCTTCTTGTGTGATGAAGACTTTGAGGAAGACTTGGAAGAAGACTTTGAGTATTTCTTCTTCTTCTTGTCATTAGAGTCATATTCCTTGCTCTTCTTCTTCTTTCTGTTCTCATTGTCCCACTGCGGACACCCAGAGATGAAGTGGCCAGGTTTCTTGCACTTGTGGCATGTTTTCTTCTTGTAGTCATGAGCAGAAGCTTCATCATTCCTTGAGCTTGATCGTGAAGACTTTCTGAAGCCTTTCTTCTTGGTGAATTTTTGGAACTTCTTCACAAGCATAGCAAGTTCCTTTCCAATGTCTTCGGGATCATCAGAACTGCTGTCAGATTCTTCTTCAAATGAGGAGACAGCTTTTGCCTTCAAGGCACGAGTTCGCCCATAGTTTGGACCGTAGATATCTCTTTTCTCAGAAAGCTGAAACTCATGTGTGTTGAGCTTCTCAAGTATGTCGGACGGATCGAGTGTCTTGAAATCAGGTCGTTCTTGAATCATTAGGGCTAGGGTGTCAAACGAACTATCAAGTGATCTCAGTAGTGTCTTGACGACTTCATGCTTGGTGATCTCAGTAGCGCCGAGGGCTTGAAGCTCATTTGTGATGTCAGTGAGTCGATCAAACGTGAGCTGGACATTCTCATTGTCATTTTGCTTGAAGCGGTTGAAGAGGTTGCGAAGGACACTGATTCTCTGATCTCTCTGGGTTGAGACGCCTTCATTGACCTTGGAGAGCCAGTCCCAGACCAGCTTAGATGTTTCCAAAGCACTCACACGGCCATATTGTCCTTTGGTCAGATGACCACAGATGATATTCTTGGCAGTAGAGTCCAGTTGAACGAACTTCTTGACATTAGCAGCAGTGACACCTTCTCCAGCCTTGGGAACGCCATTCTCGACGACATACCATAGGTCGACGTCAATGGCTTCAAGATGCATGCACATCTTATTCTTCCAGTAGGGATATTCAGTTCCATCGAAGACGGGGCATGCAGCGGAGACTTTAATTATCCCTGCAGTCGACATAGCTAAAACTCCAGGTGGTTAAACCGAATCACACAAAACGAGGGAGCAGCTTGCTCTGATACCAATTGAAAGTGCGTTATATCGACTAGAGGGGGGGTGAATAGGCGATTTTTATGAAAGTCTTCAAAACATGGAAGTTATGAAGACAAACGATAGAAATAAACCTATTACCCTGCAGCGGAAGGTAGACTACACTAGGCAAGCCATAGTCAAGTATTCAATAGAGTGAAAGCACAATGACTAATAGCAGCAATGTAGTAAGGATCAGGTAGGAAGATATTGTGAAGCCACACAGAACACGCAGTCACTCAGTGAAGACAAAAGATAGTGCGAACATACAATGACTTCACAAGGAGTAACAGTAAGTAAAGGGAAGGGAAGATGAAACCAGTGACTTGCTGAAGACAATGATTTGTTGGACCAGTTCCAGTTGCTGTGACAACTGTACGTCTGGTTAGGGTGGCTAGGTATTTAAACCTTAGGACACACAGTCCCGGACACCCAGTCCTGAACACGCAGCTCAGCACACCCAGTCCTCACCGTATTCCCCTTGAGCTAAGGTCACACAGACCTCGCCCAATCACTCTGGTAAGTCTTCAAGGTAGACTCCCAAACCTTCACAGACTTCCTTCACCGGCAATCCACAATGTCTCTTGGATGCTCAGAACGTGACGCCTAACCGGCTGGAGGATGCACAGTCCTCAAGTGTAATAAGTCTTCAGATCACACAGACAAGAAGACTTAAGTGATGCCTAATTCTCTTTGGCTCTGGGTGGTTAGGGCTTTATCCTCGCAAGGAATTCTCTCTCAAAGGCTTCGAGGTGGGTTGCTCTCAAACGACAAAAGCCGTACTCTGAATCTGAGTAGCCAACCATTTATGGTTGTAGGGGGTGGGCTATTTATAGCCACTTGGCAACCCGACCTGATTTGTCTGAAATGACCCTGGGTCACTAAGGAACTGACACGTGTTCCAACGGTCAGATTTCAAACTCACACGGCAACTTTACTTGGGCTTCAAGCAAAGCTGACTTGCCCGACTCTGGACAAGATTCGCTCTCAAAGTCTTCACTCGAAGACATAGGTTTTGTTTAAGCATCACTTCAGTCATTCTGACTGGTTCTCTTGGACCCCACTTAACAGTACAGTGGTTCCTATGACTCAACACAGAAGAAAGAGAACTACGAAAGATCTAAGTCTTCGAGCTCCATAGGCTTCATGTGGTGTCTTCTCTTGTCATAGTCTTCAATGTGAATATCTTCATATACCACCTTTGACTTCAATGTCTTCATACATTTTTAGGGGTCATCTCTGGTAGGAAAACCGAATCAATGAGGGACTTCTACATGTGTTATCCTGCAATTCTCACAAACACATTAGTCCCTCAACTAGGTTTGTCGTCAATACTCCAAAACCAACTAGGGGTGGCACTAAATGCACTTACAAAGGGCCTCGCGGGCCCTATGGATGGTCTGATACATCGCCCGCTACTCATTCAGGAAGCCAGGATCATCGGACACCTATGAGCACCTTCGAGAAACTGAGACGACATGAAACGGTAAGGCCGCGCTTGGGAGCTCTGGTTTATTTCAAACCTGTATTAACATACAAGTGTAATTTACTCGTCATTGAAAACAACGCATAAAATACAGGCGTAATGAAACCGACGGCCCGAGGTCTGTAAGTAAAACCGGAGGGTTACGCGTGTAATTTGGGAGACCAGTGTATATTTTACGAGCACTGCTATATGGACGACATTATCAGACGATACATGCACGACGTGCGTATCATGCCATCCATGGGCAAGGCTGAAACAGCAGCTAACGACTGGATTAGCAATCGTCCGAGTGTCGTTCAACGTTTTTATCGTGTGTCAAGTACTTCCGATATTTTACTAGTTGAAATCGACCAACCAAGCGCCTTCGCCCGAGACCATCTGCTTTAATTTACAAGCGTCAGTTTTACAAGCGGTTTTGGTTGGAAAACGATGATCCAATCACGGCCTAATATCATGAGTTGGTCGGAAGATCATATGGTTTCACATCTAACCTACCCGACTTGTCGTATAGGCTATGAATGAAACATCAGACGATGAACTTCTTAAGCACGGAAACAACAGAAGAGGATGATCTTCTTAACAAGCAAATCACTGGCATTAGATCGACATGCAAAACAATACGAAGCATTATTCTTGGGAGGCACGGTGAACAGCTCGTGATGCCGCATGCCACAACATTCCAAGCTCAACTTTGCAATCAAACACAAGGCCTGGCATTACATAGACAATATTCAGAACAAACTCTTAACACAGGAATATCTCAGCAGAGTAACTATTTACTTCTAAACTGAACACGGGAATAGGAAAAACACTCGACGCTGCTCACAACAAGGGCGCCCCACTCAAAAATATCAAATGCATGTCTTCTGGCTAACATCAATGAGCAAATTTTGACAAGGTTTTCCAATTCCAATATATTAAACTAACGTCTTCTTGCTAACATCAATGATTAAACTTTGACAAGCTTTTCCCATTCAAAATATGTAATGCCTATGATCGTGGAGTCATGTCGCTTCTTGCTAACATCAATGATTAAACTTTGACAAGCTTTTCCCATTCAAAATATGTAATGCCTATGATCGTGGAGTCCTGTCGCTTCTTGTACTTGTTTGGGCACTTCTTGCCCAGGGCACTCCATGTGTTGTTAAATTCCCAATGGTCTCTGCAGACTAGTCATGTTACCGGTGTCTAATATTTAAGGCACCGGCTATAGCAATGGAGGGATTCTATGCCAAACTAAGAAAAGGTGAAATTGGCACCTCTTTTGGCCTACATAGTGGAAGGCCTAATACTCTGTAAAGCTTCTCGGTCATTCCTTCTGTAATGTAGCGCAAACAATGACTGCTTCTTTTTGCAAAGTGGAACGACTAACTGGACCCAGTAATGCAGCAGTTTGCCTTGGACACATTGGCTCCTTTTGTGCAGTTGAACTAAAATCAAAGTCGGAATAAAACCGAGCTTTAATTTTGATATCCCTGTAAGCAACAAAAGGTATAAGGGAAACAATTACTGAGAAATAACGGTTGATGACTTGTACTCCCAGAAGAAAAACATCTACTGATCTACCTTATCTTAATGGGAAACAAAGCAGGAGAGTAGCAATTCTCAATCAGTGTGATTCATTCATATTAACTGAGACATTATCTTAACAATGCCTAGTTTCAAGATGTATAAAGAACGAAAAAGCAGAAAAGTATCATTCCTAAAACAATGCGACAGATTCATTTTAACAGAGACATTATCTTAACAATACCTTGGTTAAACATGTAGAAAGAATTACAAAGCAGGATAGTACCATTTGTAAAACACTGTAAGTCTGTAACTGATATATAATAACAGAGGCATTATCTAAACAATACATTTCTTAAACATGTACTCCGGCCAATCCCTAACAGAAATGGTACTCCTGTCGATCCCTAACAAGTGTTTGCAGTTTTGAACTAAGATTCAATTCCAGGGTAGAGTGAGCGCAACAACAGTATGTGCTTCCATCTACTTATAAAGGGGGTGATGCAGAGTTTGTTGTAACAAAGCAACAAGCATCATGTCTGGATTGGTTCCATTTTTGTTCACTACTTAATGGGAAAAAACAGCAATACAATAGCTTCAATTCAACATTTATTTAAAACAGTACCAATACAAGTAGCACAACATCTCAAAGCACACTGCACAATCATGTGGATGAAGGCCTGTACTGACCTTTCATGAGACCGACAACGATAAAATACGAATCTGCCAACACGAATAGGAAAGCCAATCTCGTTTTATGCAGTTGCACTGAAATCAAGCAAAGTGTTTCGCATAGCGAAGCAAAATGTCACAATAGCAACAAGTTGAATAGATATCCCTGTATAAACAGAGGCAAAAAAGGAATCAATTACTGGCTAATAAAGGAGGATGAAACATGCGGCCACAAAAATGGTAATCCCGCCAATTCCTAACAAGTGTTGCAGTTTTGAAATAAGATTCAGTAGTTAATTCTGAGAGTGGCATCAATTACTGGCTTATAAAGGGGGTGATGCTGAATTTGTTGTAACAAAGCAACAAGCATCATGTCTGGGTTGGTCCCATTTTTGTTCACTACTTAATGGGAAAAGACAACAATACAATAGCTTCAATTCATTATTTATTTAAAACAGTACCAATACAAGTAGCACAGCATCTCAAAACACACTGCACGATCATGTGGATGAAGGCCTGTACTGACCTTTCATGAGACCGACAACGATAAAATATGAATCTGCCAACACGAATAGGAAAGCCAATCTCGTTTTATGCAGTTGCACTGAAATCAAGCAAAGTGTTTCACGTAGCGAAGCAAAATGTCACAATAGCAACAAGTTGAATAGATATCCCTGTATAAACAGAGGCAAAAAAGGAATCAATTACTGGCTAATAAAGGAGGATGAAACATGCGGCCACAAAAATGGTAATCCCGCCAATCCCTAACAAGTGTTGCAGTTTTTAAATAAGATTCATTAGTTAATTCTAAGAGTGGCATCAATTACTGGCTTATAAAGGGGCTGATGCTGAATTTGTTGTAACAAAGCAACAAGCATCATGTCTGGGTTGGTCCCATTTTTGTTCACTACTTAATGGGAAAAGATAGCAATACAATAGCTTCAATTCATCATTTATTTAAAACAGTACCAATACAAGTAGCACAGCATCTCAAAGCACACTGCACAATCATGTGGATGAAGGCCTGTACTGACCTTTCATGAGACGACCAACATAAAATACGAATCTACCAACACGAATAGGAAATCCAATCAAGTTTTGTGCAGTTGCACTAAAATCAAGCAAAGTTGCCGGTGTGACATTTAAGTTTTCTATAGCAACAAGTTGAATAGATATCCCTGTTTTAAGAGGCAAAAAAGAAAACAATTACTGGCCAATAAAGGAGGATGAAACATGCGGTCACAAAAGGAAGCATTTCTAAAACGGTTGCATTGATTCATGTTAACAGAGAAATTCTTTTAAAATAGATCAGTAGTTAATTCTGAGATTAACAACAGCAAAATAGCTACATGGGACGTGCCAGCACCATGTGCGTCCACACATATAAATGGGTGATGCAGAGTATGTAGCCAAGCAGCATATATGTGATGGTCCCATATTTGTTCTCTTTGAACCTTCTTCCTATGTGAGGGCAGCAAATCTAGTCGTGCACAAACTACCCGACCCCCCAGTTTCTTTCCCTTTTCAACAAAGAGATCGGTTCCTTAGAGATGTGTGTACTGGGTTACCCCCTTTTTCCCTTTTCGACCTACAAAGCGGTTGGATGGCCAGTCTATACTACTTTCCACCCCTCCTTTCCTCATTGAACCACGTCCTAGATTCTTGCTCCAGCCCACCGCACCCTTCTTTCCTCTTTGAACCAAGACCTAGATTCGACTAGAGATCGAAAAAGATCCACATGCAGCTAGAGCAACGACGGTTTCAAAGAAACTTATACCTTAGGGTCATCGGGATGTGGCAAGGCGTGCGGCGGGAGGCTGGATCTACCCACACTACGTACGACAGCGAGGAAGAAGGGGTCGATGGCCCTCCCGCACAGGCGCTGGGTGAAAGAGAACAGCGCAGCCGGCAGTGGATTGCCTCCCTCACCGAATGCGATAGAGTGAACGCTACACCTCCTCCCCTTCCCGGTGTGACGGGATACGGACGCCTCCTTCACCAGCTGTGAGGGGGAGAGAGAGACAAGAGGCCAACGCAGTCTTGTTTAGATCTGGTGAAGAGATGGTGAGAGACTGTGAATATAGCAAACCCTAGCAAATGAACGCTGAGCCTCCAGCGTGTAACATATATGTAGTGCGGCGAGCGTGTGGAGAGTGCAAACCCTAGCGAACAGGCGCTGAGGCTCCCGCTTATATATATTCTACTGTAGTACGGACTGACCTCCGGTGCCTTCACTGCACATGCTTTTGGATGTATGACAGGTGAGCCAACCACATTTTGGGCCCACCTGTCGTAAAACCCTAGTGAAAATTGCACCAACATGAAAGACGACTGCGTCTCCAACGCAACCAAGGTGAACTGACGAAGGATATCATCTTTGTGCGTAACAAGCAAACTGCACTGATGGAAGACAGCTTGTTTTTCGTCGAAAATCGATCAGCTTCACCAGCCGACGCAACCATGAGGCGCAACCATGAGCATCGATAGGTCATCGTGGTGATGCATCATCCATTTGGCATCAAGTTTGGGTGAGGCACCTAAGAAGTTTAAAAAATCCTCATGGTGGTCTGTTTCTTCTCAGTAATCAAGCTCGAGAAAGGAAGAACCACGTGGCAGAGGACAGTGAGGCGGAACAACAATGGCCATCCAATTTTGTGCAGTTCCACTAAAATTGAGGAAGACATGCCCGGGTATGGAGACACGCATCGCTGTTTCCAAAAATATAAAAAAGGGTTAGCAACGACATCTCAATTGTCAATAAGAATTAATGAAAAGTACACCAACAAATAGAAGCATCATAATTATCTTGATGGAACTAAACCAGGATACCCGAGAAAAAAAGCATTTCTTCATTTAACCAGTGATAGTACTACCACCATATGGACAATGACCGCACAACCACCATGTACTTTTTGTCGAAACAACATGTATACCTCCACCGAGGCATAAATCAGGACAACTTTTCGAGTGGCATTTCCTCTATAATAGTACTAGTAGGTGATGTTGGACCAGCCGACGAACCCTAAGCTACTATGCATGGGGAGCTGGGGAGTATTCGCGTAGAAGAAAACCCGCACGCAGCGACCTGGGGAGCTGGACCAGTACAAGAAGTTATACCTCAGGTGGGCGAGATGTCGTTTAGGCGGGCGGGCAGGATCTTCCCACACGACGGCAGCGAACAAGGGCGCGGAGGATCTTCATCTGCGCCAGCGCCGGCTCCGAGAGGACGCTGCGCATCGGCTTCCTCCGTCGCCGACGGCGACAACGTCAACGCTGCACCTCCTCACCTCCCGCAGCGGACGGGATTCGGCCGGATCTGTGACCACTGGTGAGGAGAGAGATAGAGTGGACATTGTCATCTTGTTTTGATATGGAGAGGGTGAGAGAGCGAGACGCGAGAAACTCTATCAAACAAGAGGCTATAATGGAGTAAAAAAATCTCTCCATAGCAGCGGTTTTAAATAGAATATACGCGTTCCTGGAAAAAAGAAACGAAAACTGGCGGACAATTTTTTAAGGGTCTGTCTAGGACACATCTAGATGTGACATAGTTATGTCACATATAAGTTGATGTCCACTCTGTTTGTGGTCTTTTCCTAGTTTTTTTGTTTCTTGTTGCTACATTATATACTTGTGGGAGCTTAGATGTGATATCCTTAAATAACATCTAGATGTGAATTAGACAAACTGATTTTCTAACGTACCAAGAAAGAAAACTCGATCAAAAACACGCCCCCGCTTCCAGGTCGCGAGAGTCGTCGCGCACACACATAGACATAGACATGCATATCCATGTTTACGTAAAATTCCATTTTCATCTCCATCTCCAATCATATTTGTCCAACTGGCACATTATTTGTGTTGTTAATTATATACGCAGTAATATTAACGTACAACATCTCTTGTTTGTGCACGTCCGGACCGCTGCCACGGCCGGTCCTGACCAACCCGAACCCTCTTCATCACCCGCACGTGCTTCCCACCCGAAACGGTCAGTGCCGCATTCATGCCCGGCCAGAGTGGACACGACCTCTCACTGGCGCCGGCATTGAAGCGGCGCGCCGGCCGAGAGAGCGTCGCCCGCGCCGCTTCCAGGTGCACGCGGCTGCTCCATGTTCAAAGGTCGCAATAGCCGGCTACAACATGAGCGATCTCTTCCAGGTGTAAGTTCTTGGGAGTCCGTGCTACAGCTAGCTGTCCTCCCCCAACTCGTCAATCTCTTCCAGTAGTGCTAGTACTCCATGGCGCGATCCATCGATAAGCAGGCGGGAAAGTTATGGTATACTACTCGGTTTGCGGTGAGTGGCATGCTGAGCGACCGTGTGGGGTCGAGCCGTGGAGGAGGGTGAGACACGAACACGACAGACGTGGTTTAAATGTTGGTTTTGCTCGATGGCGCGATCCAACGAAATGAAACGTTGGTTTCTCTCCGTTTCCATTTTTTCTCCAGAAAAACGGAAACTTTTCCACTCCATTTTCATTCCTATTCCAAGGTTGCCCCGTTACAACATTCCATCAAATACAAAGGAAAACTAACACGCATGCTGATGCATCTCAATGATTCACAGATCATAGCCAATATTTACTTCACAACTAAAGAAAAAAGTTGTGAGAGCGTGTACGATAGAAAAACTACTGATGGGGTCACTACGACTTAAACCCTAAACCCTAAACATGATTTAATTTCCTGGCCAGGTAGAACCTGTCGAAGGAAAGACGGCTGGCACCCTCGGATCATACGATGATTTTGTGCAGTTCCACTAAAATCGACCTGAGCATCCCTGATGGCAAAGATATTGAAGAAGTGTGATTAGAATAATAGTACTGGCACTAGTTCATGAGACATAAACTCAACACAAGTAGAAGCCGGTAGAAGTAGAGAAAGATCGACATGGAGATGGAGCTACGACAGTGGAGCAAGCCGGCTCCAAAAGGAAGATGGACTACCTGGGACATCGAGCTGTAGCTAGAAGGGCGGTTGGGACGCGGTATCGGCCCATACCGCGGTGACCCCCGATTGGGACGCACCGACTGTGGGTTTTCTCCCTCGCCGATGTCGACCGCGTCTACGCAGAACATTGTTCCCTTCCCCTAGCTGCGGGATCAGGCCCGTCGTTCTATGCTTGTAAAGAGAGCAACCTAAGCAAGAAGGCTTGTAGCTTAGGCTCCTGCTAGTGTATATATAGTGGTTTTCTTTTTCTCTCCATATCAACCATTTTATATTGCGTACGTGTCATTCAAGAGTGAAATGATGGTTGCTTCTTCCGACTAACTTACTGTGTGATTTGACTGCTCCTTAGTGGCCCCTACACGTACTCCCCCTACGTGTATGCAACAGTCACACGTACACATGGACGCAAAAACGCGCGCGACGCCCTAATGCATGCATGTCCGAGCACACAACGGAACACACACGGTCACGCTCAAGTGCTCAACCTACACGTGCATGCACACACATACTCAGTCTGGGTGAGCTAGTGACCGTATGAACACCAGAATATATATATATATATATATATATATATATATATATATATTGAGCGCAATGAGCGTATTATGAAGTCCACTGACCGTATTTTTACAAATATACAGTGACAGACAGTGTATTTATCTCGTTTGAAATTAAGCCATATTAACCGGACAGGAGGCAGCATGGACTAGCATTACTTTGCTGTGTCCCGTCAACTTGCCGAACGAGGAGAAGGTTGCAGGACGGGAGAAGCTTGCGCGCGATGGCTCGCAGGACAAGGAGAAACTTTTGACTCATGCAAGCTCTCCCTCGCTCAGGCGGTGGACGTGCAACAGTTAATTCGGTGTCAGATTGCCAGAAGCATACACTATACTACTAGTGCTATTATTGTTCGACTTCCCGAACAGCCAAGCGCAAAGTTTACTATTACTACTACTATAGTCCATAAAGGTACGTACTATACTAGTACTAGGAACCGGATGGAGGAGCGTCTGCACTCTTATTATAATTTTAAAATGTGATAAAGCAATCTTCAACACATTTGGTTCTCTCCGAGGGTTCTCGCATGTGATAATGGAAGTTGATTGCATGGAACACTCGCCACAATTCTCGCTTAATTCTGGCTCATATCCTATTACAAATAGTAGCGCTCAGTAATATTTCCTCCTTTTTTGTTATTCAGCATGTAAACAGGTCAGCAAACCTTGCGGCGCATCTTCGTGCGAACCGTGCTTGCTGCACTTTGAATGTGGCCGAGAGCTGGCTTGATGAAACACCTCGCTTCCTACTTCTTTTTTGCGGGGTACCTCGCTTCCTAGTGACCAGTGTCTTGGCTGATCGTCCTAAGAATGCTTATATATGAATAAATATCTCTCATTTACCCGCAAAAAAGATTAAGCCATATTAACCGGAAAGGAGGGAGTATGGACTAGCAATACTTTTTGATGTGTCCCGTCAACTCGCAGAATGAGGAGAAGCTTGCAGGACAAGGTGAAGCTCGCTTACGCCTTTTGACTAATGCAACCTACCCTCGGTGGACATGCATCAGTCCATTCGGTGTCAGATTGTCAAAAGCATACACTGTAGTACCCAACATGCGGAGTACCATCATTGTTCGACTTCACGAAGGGGTGAAGAGCCAAGCGCGGTAGTACGCGTACTTGGTTTTGCACCTTCATACTACTCCACCCTCCGTCACAGTTTACAGGGCGCGCTTCATTATGATGCATTTCTCTCAATGCATTTCCACCACCAGAGAGACTTTAGACGCATTTGGTTTAATGCTCAATTAATTAGGGCGTGGTAACCGCAATCAAGTCCACAATTTTCTCTCCATGTACTATACTACTACTGAGTGCATGCATGTGTGTACCCGGGGTGGAAGCACTGCATGCATGTGTGTACGCATTATTCCCTCTAGTAATAGACGCCGTGCTATAACTACCAATGCTATATATTTTTCAGGCCGATCGCTAGTTGCCTTGGTCCCACAGATTTTTTTTCTTTTTTCTGAAACGCGCTGTATAAACAGTGACAGATGGAGTAGTATGAGCGGATTCAAAGAAGAGCGTATTGATGGTTGCTTCTTCAGAGCAACTTATAGTGGGAAAGGTGGGGCTTATGATTTGACTGCTCATTACTCATTACTAATGCGGCGCAACGACCGGGCTGAGTCTCCCATGCGGTTGTGCACTACCCCTCGGTTCTTAAATATACTCCAGAGTATTTGTCTTTCTAGAGATTTCAACGAGTGACTACTCAAATATTTGTCTTTTTAGAGATTTCAAATGGACTGGCAGATACGGATGTATATAGACATATTTTAGAGTGTAGATTCACTCATTTTGCTCCGTATGTAGTCACTTGTTGAAATCTCTGTTAAGACGAATAGAATATTTAGGAACGGAAGGAGTACACATACGAAGCAAAATGATTGAATCTACACTCTAAAATATGCCCGTTTGAAATTTGTAAAAAGAAAAATATTTAGGAACGCAGGAGTATAATTTTGTGCATGGCACATGGACCCGGATGATGAAGAGGCTTCTGGCAATGCTATCAAGCTTCCATCATTTGTTTACATAATTGACGTACTATACAAATAATTTTCCAGCGACATGAAATTGTACAATGGTGTGAGCTTTCAGCTTTTGTTTCGCGTGTCTTGCCATCGATGCTCTTTCGGAAACAATAAAAAACTAACTTCCTTGCTAATGCATGTCAATTATTAGCAGATCAGAGCTAATAATTACATCACAACTGAAGACAAAGTTGTGAGAAGGTGTTAAATTAAAATTGATCCATGCTTTCATTGGCAGCAACGTCCCCCCAATTAACTATAGAGGTACAATGGCTGGTATATGTGTGGAGGAGGAGAGAGGCCTGCCTCATGTATTAAGGAGATCAATCTACCTCATGTATTAAGGGAGATCGATCGGCATCCATGCATATGTGCAGGATATGAATAAGGTTGGGAGAGAGACAGAGCTAGAGTGTTGGAGGGGGTGGCAGTGGAGTTTCTTCTAACAAATGGTGGGATAGGCTTGCTAGACAAACGGAGGGCACGCCCGCAATATCAATAAGAGAGGAGATGGTTGCTTGTTGTCTGTGCACGTGCGTGTGAGAGACGGGTCAGGAGGCATGCACGAATGATGAGGGGGGACGATGTGGTTGTGGTAAGCAGACGTAACTACATAGGAAGATCAATCGCCCTTTGTAAGAGAAAGGAGAGACATAACTTGTGAGGTACGTCGATCAATGGGGGGGGGGTAGTTAAAGTCGATCTAGGTATATGTTGGGAGATCGATCGGTATACATGCATGCGTGTGTTAGAAGCAAATGAGGCACGAGGAGAAGGATAGAGAGAGAGAGAGAGGGATGCATGTAGGAGGTGGTACGAGAGGCATACTATATCGAGGGGGAGGAGTGTGCGAGTACGAGAGCGATGAAAAGAGTGGTGGGAGTGAGGCATGGACGGTGACAAGAGAAGAGGGGAAGCTTGTGTTTGTGCTAGGCACACCTGGCTATACAAGCATATCGATCGATGTGTGCTGTAAAGAAGGGGCTAGGAGGCCTACACACACCGTGGGTGAATGACCTAAAGTGAAAAGACGAATTTGCGCGATGGAGCTAGAGAATGTTGAGGGAGGGTGAGAGGGACGCGGGCGTGTGCATGCACAAGAGAAAGTTAGCGCTAGCTACAAAGATAAGAGGGTTGTGTGGGTGTAAAAGATGAATAGAGATCATACTTCATTATAAAAAGCGAATTCGGATATTTGAAGAATTTATCATAGTGTTTCAAACCAACGGATGTGTGAATATATATAACGGTGATACACATGGTGTGGTTATGAACATGGTATACTACATTTAATATATTTTATCTCTACTCTTATAAAAAACGGAGTTGTTGATGATGGTGTGCCTGCCATCCTGCATTATAGGCCATCTGATTTATATCTGGCGGATAGCAAGGAAACTATGATGGTTGAAGTTGGCAACAATCATGATTGTAGATTCTTATTGAAATAGAGAAACGAATTCAAAATTAGTTTGAATTGCAGCGGTAGTATAGACATTTGGAATGCACTAAAATGTTGGTATGAGTAGGTTACATGCATTATACAGCAAGCGAAAAAATTTAATCGGACATAACATGGATTCATACTCCCTCCTTCCATCTATATAGGGCGTAATGAGATTTTTAAGATCGCCTTTGACTATTGACAAGATTAATAGTACATGACATGCACAATGTGAAAATTATATCATTGAAAGAACCTTTCACAGACGAATTTAAGGGTGTGCTTTGTGTAAGTTGCATGTCATATATCATTGCTCTAATATTTGGTCAAAGTTAGCATCGAAAAATGCATTAGGCCCTATATAGATGGAAGGAGGGAGTAGCTTTGAATAGCATTTGTATAGTAAAACGAGGCAAGACTCTCTTTGTGTGGTGTGAATAGTTTTATTTTTTCATTTTCTTTTTTGTTGAGGGAAGTACAAATTGATTTGGTACGTACAAGTACAATATTACTACACGTTAGGCTTGTCCCTAAAATTCAACCCGCGTCTTGTTATATCCCGAAAATTCAGATATTGTGCTCCCAAAACTGGCGCCTTCACAACCCGCGCCTTGCTATCCCGAAATTACAACGCGTGCGAAAACTCCCTCCAGCTGCCAAATCCCGACACGCGAAATCCCCCTTCTAACCCTGAGTAGAAAGGGCTGCTAGTTCAAATCGGTGGGGGTACTTTTGTAACACACCCTACATTTTGGACAAGCGCGTTCCTAAGTCATGCTTCACCCCCTCCCATCGCCCCCTTTTCGCCATTCGAAATCCCAGACCGCCATAACATCTCCGCTCCAGCCACGAAACCCCACCCTCCTCCATCCGCCACGTCACCGCTGCCCAGCCGGAGCCTCTTCCCCGATGACGTCGTCCACCGCAACAGCTCGACGTCCCTCGTCCACCTCCCCGAATGAGGATCTGTCGTCCATCTCGTCGTCCCGCCGGTTCAGCCGCCCCATCCTCCACCTCCAAGGAGCTGCTCCGATGATCGCCTCGTCTATCGTGGCTGCTCCATCCCCACAGCGCCGCCTTAACCTGCTCCACCGGAACCGCAGCATCCTCACCGACTCCTCGGACGAAGCCGAGGCCTACTCGGCACCACCAAAGAGGTTGTACACTCATCGCATCGCACCTTCTCCTTAACTCGACCTCCCAGCGCCAACGGTGCTCCATCCCGCACCCCCATGGAGCAGCTACCTTGAAGCCGGCGCCGCGGGCGACATCTCCACGGCGGCTCTCCCCCAGTGCGAGGCCCCTTCGGCGGCAGCGTCCATACCAGCCGGATCTGTTGCTGCTGCTCCGGCTCTCGCTCGATCACTCGCTCGCCCAGCTGCTGCTGCTGCTCTCCCCCTCGCTCGTGCTGCTGCTCTGCTCTGATTAAGCCACACTTCAGTCGACTGAATCAAATTTTGGGTCAGTCGATTTTCAGGGGTTGGGGGGGCTCGCCGGAGTTAAGGAAGAACCACCCACAGCGGGGATGGGGGCTCGCCGGAGAGGTGCCGCACTATCTATCTTAGGGTTCAGGGTGGGGGCGGGGGGGCTAGAGGGCTGGCCGGGGCGGCGGTGGCGAGTTGTTTTGGGGCGGCGAGGCGGCGCTGGGGCCGGCGGCGAGGCCGATGGTGGCTGGCGGCTCAGGAGGGTGCAGGTTGAAGATGAACTGCAGGCCCTCCCTAAACTACATGTCAAGTGCCTCTCTGCTACCATTGCATTCAGTTTCGACAGTAGCATTCGGATTCCATAGTAAATTTTAGTTTCGACAGTTAAGTTCAGAGTCAACAGTTTTTACCTCATCTTTTGTAGTTAGCTAGTTTTTGGTGATGTTAATTTTACATCCATTTTACATCATCTATTGGAGATGCTATTAGAATCCCACTTGAGATTGACGATGTCTGTCTTGTGCTGGTTTAGCCTTGACGTCTTACGGCTCACCGGAGCTGCTCTAACGACAGAACGATCCATCACAACAAAGCAGTGCCCTGGACGCTGTCTACAGATTCCTCAGATCTTCCTCCACACCTCCGATAGCCACCTCTGCCTCAACTGCTTCAGCAACCAACCCAATGATGTTGAGGTCGACACGGATACGGCAAAGAGGTTGTACACTTGTTGCATCACTTATTACTATACATTCACGTCGATCCATTAGGGCTATTTTGGTTCAACGGAAAAACATCGATCCACTGGTTGTTACCATCACTCTAAATTTTGCATGCTCTCCTTACATAATCTCACCATATTTTTTCGTATGCATGTCAGATATTGTACACAGTCATGCTGAACATGTATAGAAAAAGAGAAGAGTTTTGCGCGGCAATACAATGTCATGCAGACATCGCTCCATGGTGGGTTCAATGGAAAACCCTCCCCACCCCTCTCCAGATTGTAATCCAGAGGAAGATATCTGTTCTGAGGCGGATTCGGACGCCGCTGATCACTCCTATTAACCCCCAAGGTGTTTGCTCTACCTTGGCATGATGATGTTAGTTATATCATGCATATGTTGCCTTGCAGTGCCTACTTTTGACATCATATATGTCATCTACTTAGTTTATACATGTTCTGTAATGCCACCTGTTTAGTTTCTATATAATATATGGGAATTATGCAGTCTCATGCCTTTTAGCCAGCCATAATATATGTGAAATGTGCAATGCCATCCTGTTTAACCAGGCATCATATATTTGAATGATATCTTGCCCATCCTTTTCTTCATTACATTTCCATTTGTCGACGATGTTTGTACATTAAACTACTCTTCCTGTGAATCGGCCATTTGGGTGGAGATGGAAAAATCTGGAGTGAAACAAGGCCTTCAGAGCAGACAGTGTTACCTGTCGAAGCAGGTCTCTTGTTGGGTCCCGATAGCTCCTCAGAGATGGATTCAGAGATAGATGACCAGTCATATTCCCCCACTGAGGTGTATGCTCTAACTTGGCACGGTTATACTGCTGATATCATGCATACGGTGTCTTGCATTACATAGTTTAGACATCATATACACAATATTCAACACCATGTTCTTAGTTCAGACATCATATCGAATGCCCTCTGTTTAGCATGTAAATCACATATGTGAATTAAATGATGCGATCCTGATTACTTAGATAACATGTAGGTGAATTATGTCATGCGATCATGTTTAGTTATTCATCATATCTTTGAATTATATTATGCTATGCTATCCAGTTTAGATAGACATCATATATGTGAAATTATGTCATGCTATCTGTTTTAGTTAAACAATATACATGTCAACTATTTCATGCCCTCTTTTTTTCCACACTATCTATTGCATCTGTCTCTCATACAATGTCTGTACATTCAACTATGTTTCCTGTTTATCAGCCATTTGAATTGGAGCGGGTGATGCCAGTATCTAGCGGACTAAAAACACGGTCTTCAAATAAAACAGTGCCACCTCTTGGTGGAGATAGCACCCCGGTTGTACATGCACAAGAACCAGCCCTACCACACATAACCCAAATTCTCGCAGATTGTACCCCTACTACGATGGACAGAGAACCAGCTTCACCCAATCTAACCCCAACCCCAGCCGATAGTAACCCAGTTCCTGTTGACACGGCAGAATCTCCACCACAGAGCTCCCAAACAAGAGCAGTTAGTAAGGCAGCTCCAGTGCCCAAAGGGCCAGTACTATCACGACGAACCCCAACTCCACTAGTTAGTACGCCTATTCCTGTGGAGGAAGCACAACCAGCTAGTCGTAGTTTAGCATCTATCGCATTTGATGTTGTTAAATCGTATGTGCGTATCTTCCCATCTTGGAAATATTATACTGAAGATGAAGGAAAATGCCAGTTGCAGGTGTTTGTCCAGGAGTTATGTGTAAGTAATGTTATTCATGGAAATTACTTTGCTTCGTCCCATACATCCTACCTCCATGATGGTTATAATACAGCAAATTTTCCTATTTTTCTCTATAGAGAAGGACCGATTTGGAAACTCAGGATGAGGTAACCTGTGCTAATACCTCTGCTATCTTCAAAAATGCTTGGTGGCAGTATCAGAATTACCTGAAGAAAACGTACTTCATTGGCAAAGAAACTCATCAAATTCCCTTACGTTCTCCTGAGACACATTTACTGGACGATGACTGGGAACGCCTTGTTCTGTACTGGTCCCGAACCAAGAATATGGTAAGGTCTATGAGCTCATTTTCTATTTTTAAGTATTATATTCTTGCGTCTTACTGTACTCTGTTCATGTAGAACAAGTGCCTAAACCTGAAGAACAATTGTTCTAATTTAAGATTCCATTGCTACCATAGGACATAGATATATGTTTGTTTGATGCTTTTATTATGTACTAGTACTTGGCAATAGAAGACTTGGTAGTTTAATCCTGTCCACCTTACTAATGAACTGGTTCACCGAAATGAGTTTCATATACTAGTACATGCTAAACTTGTTATGTGTCTGCTTGTTTCTTCTTTTAGAATGCTGACAGAATATTGGGGAAGAGTGCCTTATTAAGAAACGGTAAAGGAAGTAATGTAGATAAGGTTTATGATAGTGACACATCCTGTCTTGGTTTAGTGTTGGAGTTACTGGCCACTACCGCTTGCACTAGCTATTCAAACTCACTGTCTGAATCAGTTCAGTTTCTTGAGTCTCCACTACAAGCTGAAAGACATCGATCAATTGTGTTGCGACAAGAAGCGGAAGGACTGTGGAAGTCCCTGGAGCATTCAGATGCATACTTTCTGGTGCAACAGCAAGCATTGGAGGATTTTAGCACCAAATAGGACAAAGCTCATCAGCTTGCTAAGCTTATTGCCAGCATGGTGGATACCCAGGATAACGTTTCTTGAGCTCTTCTGAAGTTGTTTCAGTTATGCTCTTGTTTTGCTGCCGCATTTATTTGCACTGGTGGCCAATTTTGACGGCCAGTGTATATGATATGCTCCTTTGTTCCCTATATTTGCACTGGTGGCGAACTTTGATGCCCAGTGGATGTAATATGTGTAATAGCCATGATAGCCTAGCGTTAGTTGCTTGCTTATTTATTTCCTTGTTGTTTATTTGTTTGCTTGTAGTCATTGCAGTTCTTTTTCCGCGGTTAACTAGTGGCTGCAATAACCTATTTTTTAAAACTAGGCCACAATAACCATGGGCTAATATTTACTGTAGTGACACTTGGCCTCCTACGGGCCGTAGAAATAATGGGCCTTCTACGGGCCGTAGAAACAGTAGGCCTTATACGGGCCGTAGAAACAATGGGCCTTCTACAGGCCGTATCATCAATGAGCCTTATACGGGCCGTATGATCGATTGGCCAAACATGTGCCAATAACAGGCCGCATTATGACCGTAAACGGGCTAGAGTTGGAATCGTCCGTAATGGGCCGACCGTAACGGGCCATTGTTAATAGGCCGTATTTGATGACGCTATGAAAACGGCCCAACGTATTAACGGACCACAAACGGGCCGACTGTAACCACGGGCTAAATTTGGCCCACAAGCAGAAAATGACAGTAACGGGCAGTAAGTAAACGAATGTTGGAAATGAGCCCAAGAATAAATGGGCTCTGAGAAGGCCGAAAGATAACATGGGCTGGAAATAGACCAATGGAATAACGGGCCGTTAATGGGTATAAAGTGATACACTGTTCATTACGGGCCAGTTTCACCACGGGCCGTTAATGGGTGTAAAGTGATACACTGTTCATTATGGGCCAGTTTCACCATGGGCCGTTAATAGGCCAAGAGTTACATAGGGCCTCATATGGGTCAAAAGACATCATGGGCCATACATGGGCCAGAAGTGAAAACGGGCTGGAATCATATTGGATGGCCCAGATGACGCTACTGGGCCTAATTCGGATAGGGCGTAACGGGCCTTGGGTTAGCGGGCTGTAAATGGGCTATATGCGAACATGCCGTTAACAGGCTTTCCATGGGCCGACCCGCCACCTTTTGACCAAGGTAAACGGGTCGGCCTTTTCACAGGAATGGGCCTCTGTTGGGCGTGCCACGAGTCGACGTATCATAGGCGCCTATCTGACCCAGTGACGAGCTGACACGTGTTTCGTCCAGCCAATAAGAATTTTACACATGGAAATTTCCCATTGGTCAGAGCTGTTAATGGGTTATCAGATCCAAAACCCGACCCAATAGCTTAACGGCGTTCCGTTACGGTGGATGCCACGTGTCGGTCACCCTTGACGAAAGCACTTTTGTGACGCGCGATTTATCGTCATGGAAGTGGACACTTCCGTGATGATAATTTTGGTAATGTCATGGAACACTTCTACGACAGCACAGGTATGACTATCTTGATTTTGTCATAAATTTATCATGGATGTACATGCATGACAAAAAAAGCGACCTACTGTGACAAACACGTATCATCACGGAAGTGTATTTTTTGTAATGTAGCACCAAAGACTTTGAAATAACTTACATTGGCTTTCTTATCAGTGAGGAGTTCATAGGCAGTCTTCTTGAAGAATTTGTGAAGATATACTCTGTTGATGATGTGGCACGCAGTATCAATTGCCTCAATCCAGAAACGACGAGGCATTTTGTATTCATCAAGCATAGTGCGAGCCATCTTAGCAAGAGTCCTGTTCTTGCGCTCCACGATGCCATTCTGCTGAGGAGTATAAGGATCAGATAACTCATGAGTAATACCAAGTTCATCAAGATAGTCATCAAGACCAGAATTCTTGAACTCGGTTCCATTGTCACTTCTGATGTTCTTGATCTCCACACCAAAGTTGGTTGAAGCCCTCGAGGAAAATCATTTGAAGACTTCCTGCACTTCATGTTTGTAAGTAACAATGTGTACCCATGTGTATCGAGAGTAATCATCAACAATAACAAAGCCATATTGAGATGCATCATTTGAGACTGCAGAATAATGGTTAGGACCGAAGAGATCCATGTGAAGCAATTCAAAAGGACGAGTGGTGGTCATGATAGTCTTCGCTGGATGCTTAGCCTTTGTCATCTTCCCAGCTTCACAGGCTCCGCATAAGTGATCCTTGAGGAATTTTACATTCTCGATGCCAATGACATGCTTCTTCTTCGCAAGCATGTGCAAATTCCTCATGCCTGCATGACCAAGTCGTCGATGCCAGAGCCAGCCTTCTAAAGCTTTTGCAAGTAGACACACGGCTGGTTGTGGTCCTGCAGAGAAATCAACAATATACAGGTCTCCTCTCCTAAAGCCTTCGAAGACTTTGGAATTGTCAGCTTCCATAACCACAACACAACGGTACTTTCCAATGACAACTACCATACCAAGATTGCAAAGCATTGAGACAGACATGAGGTTGTATCCTAAGGACTCGACAAGCATGACTTTGTCCATGTGTCGATCCTTTGTGATCGCAACCTTACCTAGACCCAATACCTGACTTTTGCCTTTGTCAGCGAAGATGATATGCTTCAGATGCGATGGTGATAAAGGAGCATCCATCAATAGATTCTTGTCACCAGTCATGTGATTTGTACATCACTATCGAGGACCCACTCAGTGGCTTTGGGTTGATCATCCTGCAGATGAATTAGTGCAACTTACGAACTCATATACTTCATCAGTGAAGAATATGACATCAATTCATCAGATCAATTTCATCAAGCAAGAGAACATATAAAGCAGTATGAGGACGTGAGAAATGAAAGTTCATTTCTTCATGATTAGCCTGCGTCCTTTCAGGCACATTCAGGTCTCCAGCAAATTCTTCAGACGATTACGTACGTTTGGAGACCTGACCCTGCAGAAGAGATTAGTTCTTTTTCTTCACCACCCACATCTTAAGGGGTGGCAAAGAGTCCATCACTCTACGAGCTCCATACGAGAAAGGTGGCATAGAAGCCAGTCCATTTCGTTTCACATAAGAGGGGTTAGGATAAGCATATGAATAAGCAGAGAAATTCTTCGAGGACTTATGAACATAATGATTAGAAGAATAATGCTCATATTCATAGCCCTTAGCTCTTCCCTACGAAACAGAGTTGTTAGCACGATGATATTCATATGAGGACTTTGATCCTTTTGAGGAATTTGGTACATATGAAGAATTTGATCAGGGGTTCCTATTCTTCATAGGTGGTGTCCTGAGGACATTCACCTAAAGACTTTCAAGGAACCTTTTGGGAACCCAGATTTTCTTCATAGGAGGACCGTTCCTGCAGTTAGTGCCAACATATCTAGCAAATATTTCACCATTCTGATTTTTGAATAGTTTATAGTTGGAGTCAAATGACTCATCATCAGAATGAGGAGATTCACATGCAAAGCTAGATAAGTTAGATGGATCAACTGGAGGTCCCTTTGCAGCAACCCATGAGGTTTTGGGGTACTGCTCAGGCTTCCAATATGTACCATCAGCATTGAGTTTCCTCTCAAAGGCAATACCCTCTTTCCTAGGGTTCCTGTTGACGATCTGCTTTTTAAGCACATCACAAAGAGTCTGATGCCCTTTGAGGCTTTTGTACATGCCTATCATGTGCAATTCCTTCAGCCCTGCATCTTCAGTGATACTAGCAATGTCCTCATATGAGGAATTAGTGATAGCAGAGGCAGGTGAAGAATTTGAAACATTAGCAGCATTTGAACATTCAGGTGAAGAATTAGCAGATTCACGTTCAATGCACTTCAAGCATGGAGGAACAAATTCTTCCTGAGAAGCGCTGATTTGTTGAGCAAGTAATGAATCACGCTCCTTCTGAAGATCTTCATAACTCACTCTTAGCTTTTCAAGATCTTGCTTTCTTTGAAGAAACTCATATGAAAGCTTCTCATGATCAGATAAGAGAGTGTTATCATGATCTTGAAGGGTGTCATACTTAGTATGAAGTCTCTGAAGACTTTCAGCCAAAGCTTTTGACTGATCCATTTCTTCTCCCAACATATCATCGCTCCTATTTAGCATGTATTGAACTTTTTCCAAAGCTCTTTGTTGTTAGTGGCAAGGGAAGCAAGTTTGACATAGCTGGGTCCAAATTCATCACAAGATTCTTCATCACTGGATTCAGATAGATAGCATTCAGTTACCTTAGCATCTTTTGCCATAAGGCATGATGCAGAAGATGATGATTCTAATTCGAATGTCATCGCTTTGAGAGATTCCTTGAAGTCCTCAATCCAAGGATCATGACGGGTTCGATGACCTTCATAGACCTCAGAGAGACGGTCCCAGATAAGCTTTGCATGATCGAGATGCATGATATTCCTGAACTGATTTTGAGAAAGACGGGAGCAGATGACATCCTTCATCGTGAGGTTGAGAAGAGTGTACTCGCGAATGTCATCAGCTTCCGCCATCTTGCACAGATCGGTCAGACCAATCTCAGTGGCGGTCCACAGCTCGCTGTTCATCGCCATGAGGCGCTTCTTCATCATGGCTTTCCACTTGGGATACTCGTGACCGTCAAAGATGGGGCATGACACAATCTTCATTCCTGTGGTCGACATAACTAAAACTCCAGGCGGTTAAACCAAAAACACACAGAACAAGGGAGTACCTTACTCTGATACCAATTGAAAGTGCGTTATATCGACTAGAGGGGGTGAATAGGCGATTTTTATGAATTCCTCACTAAGGAATTTGCAGATGAGAAAATTCCTTAGCGAAGAACTATTAGCAGCGGAATAAGTACTCAAAAGTAAACATAACAGAACACAAGCATAGTCATCATGATGAAATGAAGACAAGCACAGAGTACAGAAAATGTAAACACAGGATAACACAGGATGAAGACAAACAGACTGAAGAAATTGAACTGAGGAAATTGAGAAAGTCTTCAGTCAAAGTCTTCAAACACAGATACGAACAAGCACTCAACACAGTTATGAGGAAATGAAAGAGTTGAGGAAATAGAACCAGTGAGCTTGGTGAAGACAATGATTTGGTAGACCAGTTCCAACTGATGTCTCAGTTGTACGTCTGGTTGGAGTGGCTAGGTATTTAAACCTGAGGACACACAGTTCCGGATACACAGTCCTCACCGTATTCTCCTTGAGCTAAGGTCACGCAGACCTCACCCAATCACTCGTGGTAAGTCTTTAGGTGACTTCCGAACCTTCACAAACTTGGCACTCGGCGATCCACAATTCCTCTTGGATGCTCTAGACCTTGACGTCTAACCGTCTAGAAGAAGCACCGTCTTCAAAGGTAACAAGTGTCGTATCCACGCAGGATCAATCTCTTCAGTGATGCTCAATCACTTGGGGTTTGTAGGTGTTTGGGTTTGGGTTTTCCTCACTTGATGTATTTCGCTCAAAGTCCTCGGAGGATGGGATGCTCTCAAATGACAAGTGTCAGTTTCTCTCGGAGCAGCTAACCAGCTAGTGGTTGTAGGGGGTGGCTATTTATAGCCTAGGGAGCAGCCCGACATGATAAGACATAAATGCCCTTCAATGATATGACCGTTATGTGGGTAGATATTTTGGGACAGCTGGCGCATAGCACAGCAACGGTCGGAAATTTGAGTATTAAATTCATCAGGGCTATCATGTTCCTCACTGTGTAGGCAATCCGCACTGGCGAATTCCTAACTCCTCAGTCAGAACAAATTCCTCAGAGACCAGAAGAACTTCGTCTCTGTCACTAAAGAATATGACTGAACTGTATGAGATTTCCAATGGCTTCACTCGAAGGGATTGGTAGGTGTAGGATTTTGAGTTAAGCATCACATGGAAATTTTTCCTTAGTATTTCCTCGACCCCCTTTAACAGTACGATGTTTCCTATGACTCAAGAAAGAGAAAATGAAACTACGAAAACGAAAGTCTTCATGCTTCATGTTCCTCGAATGAATACCAAGTCTTCAGGATTGCACCAATTTCTTCACTTACAAAGTCTTCAGAAATTCTTCAGAAATCCAAAGTCTTTAGTCGAAGAACCTCATTTTTAGGGGTCGACTTTCTCTGTAAATATCAAACTCCTCATTGACTTATAGACCTGTGTACACTCAAAAACACATTAGTCCCTTAACCTATAAGTCTTCAATACACCAAAATCACTAAGGGGAACTAGATGCACTTACAGTACTCTTATCCACATCTTCTAACATGGTAATATTGTTTAACCAGCAGGTTTAGCACCTCTCAAGTTCTGACTGTAGGAAAATGATCATCTTAACCCTTTGCAAGAAATCGGCAAATAAATCAGTAGCCACCAGAACGGTCTTTACAAATCAGATCTGGGACATTACTGAAGTAACTCAACCACGGCTCCAGACGGCCGAAAATCAGCTCAAAGCATGAGACCGTGTTGATAAGAAGAACGTGGAAGTTCCCTAAGATGACCGAAAAGCAGCTCAAAGCAAAGGGCCACTGTCACAAAAAGAAACTCAACACTTGTACGAGTCAGTCGGAAAACAGCTCAGAACTAGTGACAGCTGTTGAATAGAGAAATATAAAGTCGGCATCCACGTCGGTCGGCCAAAATAGCTCAGAACCCAGGCGTGGTGCCGTTACCAGAGAAAAGTCGACAAGGGTTCATCAGAATCATATTCCAGGTTCATAGGTACTTGTACAGAGCTCACTGTTGTCGTCAATCTTCATAATCCTTTGTCACACTATGGTGAATATCTGGCTTCCTTCACATATATCTGAGAATCTGATTCGCGAGGCAGACTTGTGTTCTGACTGATTCGTGCTTCTGACCAACTGCTGCGGATCTGATTCTTGCACTGCCATCTGCTGTCAATTCACAATGTACTATCTTGCACGGGAAGTCATCCATATATCGTACTAAGGAAGATGGAGGAATCTTGCACTGGAAGCTTTTCTGGTAGCTTGCGAGGGAAGACTAGGTTGCTTACACCAGAAGCTTCTCATTGTGATAGGCGGACCGATTACCACATATATATCTCATCTTGATATTTCTGTTGTTGGTTACTTGCATGAAACAGGGTTTGCTGGACTATCCTCCTTTCTGAGTATTGAATACATGGCCCATTCTTGCTTTCTTCCAGGTATATCATGTTTCATAATCATCCTCAAAGAAGAATCAAACCTTGCATCTGAACCATACCTTTGACTGATGATATACTGTCGATCTTGCACACAATTTATCTCCTTGCAGATTTGATCATTTCTGCTATGATGAGTGCACACTGAGGGAGACTTGATTATCCGTACTGTTGTGAGGAGTGCACATTAATGCAAACTTGATACTAACGGTCCATCCAGGATTTCTTTGGCATTCAGACGATACATTCCCAATTTCACTGCAGTCTGCTGATTATTCCATTCTGTTTAGCTGAGTTTCCAAATATTTGAATTCCTTATTGATTCCTCGGGTCCGGTGTCAGTTGGCGAACAACTTTAATAAGGGGAAAAATTTGTAACACCGAAGGCCCAAAGAAAGAAGCAAAAGAAACGACGAAAACAAAAGCGCACAAAGCATAAAACTAATATTAATAGGGCCAATTCCATTTTTCCCCCTAACTTTGTCCCGAACTCATCTTTACCCCTAAATAAAAACAGTGCTCAACTTTGCCCCTCTTCCATTAGGTGCGCTTATAGAAATGCCCTTCCGTACATTTTCCGTCCAGTCAAAGGCCTTTGACCGTTAGATTTTTCTACACGCGCACTTAACGGTCAACGGCCTTTGACTGGACGGAAAATGTACGGAAGGGTATTTCTATAAACACACTTAACGGAAGAGGGGTAAAGTTGAGCACTGTTTTTATTTAGGGGTAAAGATGAGGTCGGGACAAAGTTAGGGGGGAAAATGTAAATCTCCCATATTAATAATATAATCAAGCAACATCACATATTACTACTACTCACAACAATAATTTCATGCAGACCTAAGCATACAAATCTCGCGGAAACTCCGGTATTACGATCTAATATGATGCGGCGGTGTGCACGAAAATGAAATCCATGTGTGGAAGGAATTGGTGTAACCAAGGCTACACCGAGCGTTGGCTGAACTCCAGTTGCACCGAGATGGATACGGAGGCGAGGACAGACTTGGTGATCATGTAGCGAGACACAAAGGTCACGACCACATCATCACCAAGCGTACGAAAGGGGATCATACACGTCCAAAGAATGGAATGACAGGGTAGGATATGGAGGGAAAGCAATGCTTACTGGCACTGCCCTTTTCTGATAACAAAGATCAGTAAGGGTGCCAAAGGGACGAGATGAAGAGCACGATTCAAGATAGAGGCAAGTTTATCATCGAAATGATATGGGTGGGTGATGGAAAGATACCGCGTGATACCTGAGCATAACTCCTGCGAATAGTGTCTGGAACAGTTGGTACCAGGGCATCACTCCGCTGGGACAGAGATGACACCAAACACCGAAGAGCGGGTATGCAAAGAGGAAGGGTGCAGGTAGTGGATCGAAACCGATACCACCTACACTCACCAGATCAACTATTAGCGACTAGATAATAATCTATATGCATGATATGCAACAAAAAAATGCAGCAATCAAGTGCAACAGACCAACTGGGCTATATACTACCGCATTCTAACGTTCGTGCGGGCTAGGGCGTCCTACAGCCAGACCTGCTCTGATACCAAGCCTATGGCACCCCGACTCAGAGAAACTGGAATGCCTCGTATTCCAGCCCAGAGATCAAGGAGAAGTCTTCTGGAATACGGCACTGCTTAGCATAGAACAACTCAGCTCTTTATTACAATCTATACTAGGTACAAGGGGTTACATCGGCACGACGACACTACGCTTGCCACTGTTGCTCTATGCAGGCAGCAGAACAACTCGAAGCAGCGGAATAACTCTAGCAGCGGGAACAACGAAGATAGTGGTGAACTCCACTCCGCGGGGAGTCTGGCTGGAACGCTTATCCTAGCTCGCAAACAAAGAATCCACGGCAAACAAGCAATCAAATCCGGCTTGACCTGCAAGCTGGCATGACACGCCAGGTCAGTACAGTGAATGTACTTGCAAGCTCACAATAACCAGAAGCATTCAAGACAAACAACAGTATGGCAATTACATGTTAACAAGGATTAACATGATATCATCTAAACAACATGGCATGAACAACATGATACCAATAGCACAATATAAGCATGGCATTAACATATAAACATGATGATACTAAAATGCAACATGATGACACTATCATGCATCAACTTACTCTGCTCTGGGTTACCTCGTAACCATCACATGCATCACTTACCATCCTCGGACATCACACGATCATCTCAAGATCAAATCAAGCTTGGTATAAACAATACCGTAGTAATCAATACATGACCATAAGGAGCTTGACCTTTACCCGTGATTCTCGCATAACACCACAGATATCCACAACTCGGTATCCTCGATACCACGATGATCCTCTCATGATCACATAAAGATCAAACAACTTCTTTCATCATCGAACCGGGGTTGTTATTAAGCACATCATTATTATTATTACTGTTGACCCATAGTGTGACCGACTACGAACTGGGTCCATATCCGCGGGCGTGGCTATCGATAGATTTAACACACACTCTGTAAAGGTTAGCACATTGTACCCACACCACGGAACCCATGGCCTCGCACTCCCATTCGGGTGGATCAACGACGTTTCGACAAAACCATCCTACTGCCATGACACTCTCCCGGCCACTCCGACTAACTACCTCTGAGCTAAGTCATGGGTGGCCCCGTGCCTACCAAAGGCATCAACAACCACCATCATGGCAAAACGGTTCCAAATGGGGACATGAGCTCAGAACCAAACATGGGCACACAAGGCTTATGCCGTCCTACCCGGCCAAGGTAGCGCCCGTGCATAACCTTCCCTCGTTAGAGGCACCGATGAGAGGCATGACAATAGACCCAGTTAGGACCCTCCCATAAAGGCAAGTGTGGCTGCACTGGTCAGCTCGATACGATGGCACTATGACTTAGCTAACAGATGTTCAAGTTCGATTACAGTCCGGTTTAACTTGCATATTAATTAGCTGGGTCATATGAAAATAACATGATGCAACTACAATGCATGATACCAACATGAGCAGCGGACATCATCTCCAACCATAAATCATATGTCCGAATGAGCATGAACAAACATGAATAACACAAGCATAACTCTACCATAAGCATAGCATGACCACTAGCATCAGAAATAAATACCATGGCAATAACATAACGATAATACTACCATGCAAGCATTTAACCAACTAAATGCAACAGAGCATGCATAACAACGGTACTCGGAACCGACGATAATCATGCACCGAAGGCCATTACCAACATGTACTTATACCAACATGACATACGGTAGAAATGCTAGCAACTAGTACATGATAACCAGGTGCATAAAAACATATCATGAAAGTGAACACAAATCCATAATCATCACCGAAATAACGATAACCGTATCAAAGCAATCAGAAATTTATTAAATATTCAAGTTGAAAACCATGGCTACTGCATGGCCATCATGCAAGTGGGTGTTGTGGCTTGCCTGGGGATGAAGAAGGCTCCGGGAAGATGTGTGGTGAAGCCGCGGAAAGAATCACCGGAAAGGGTTCTCTCTCGGAGGGGGCTGATTAGGAGCAAGGGCAAAATGGTCATTTCCAGTATCTCAAACCATAGTGAAAATGGGAACATAACGGGCTCGATGAGACGAAGACGTGGGCTTTGGTTTCACCTCAATCGGAGTCTTGAGCAAAAAGTTATAGCCCGATGAAGTCCAGGGACCAATCTATAAAAATAGTCCTATAAACAGGCCCCTGGCGGCTGAAAACAGAAAGCGCATTTAGAGGAACACGCCTTCAGAGCAGAGTAAACGTACTCCCAGCCGTAGTTAGATGAAAATACGCCTTCTTATAAAGAAAGTGTATTTCAACAGAACTAAGAGCAGAGTACGCTTTCAGAAGTGGAAGACGTAATACCAGAAATCCGTTTCCACTTATCTGACGTGGCGGGGGCGGGTCAACGCGGGTGGCTGCCAGGTGGGGTCGCGTGGGGAGTGGGGCCTGCCTGGCCAGGGGAGAGGAGTCAACACCGATGTCTTCGTCTCCCTCGCGCGCTCGCCCGCGTGGGACAGAGGCCAGGGACGACGTCGGTGGCCGTTCGGGCGGCTCCGGCCACCGTTCGTGGCGCTCAGACCACCTACGCAATCGGGAGGACACAGCACATCCATCCTGACGCAGAATGAGCGCCGAGGAGGAGCGGAACGGCGACGCACCACGGAGGCAGAGAGCAACGGCGTCGGCCCATCTTGGGGGCACGCGGCCACGAGTACTCCGGCGCCGAACTGCGGGGTTGGGAAGGTGCGTCGGGGTCTGGGTAGACTACTAGTGGTGGGGGAATTGAGGGAGGGGCTCGGGCTCGCTCGGATTCAAGCGGCCAGAAGCGGCGTCCATGGTGGCGATGGCGAGGCAGAGGAGCTCCTCGAGCTCGGGTGAGCAGTCGGGGAGATCTATAGGAGAGAGTAGGGGAGGGTGGTGAGCTCAGGGGGTCTCGGGGTGGCCTTATATAGGCAGGGGATGGGTGTGCCGCACTTTCGTTGTCGCGGACACGTGGCCAGCGCCGCGGACGCGTGTGCACGCGCATGAGCTCGGAGGTAGGCGCCGGGGAGGAACAGGAACGAGCTCACGGGTCAGAGGGAGCCAAGAGAGCACAAGGAGGAAGGGACGAGGAGGAATACGACGGTCGGCGCACTGTGCTCCCGTGGGTGTTCGGCGGCGAGCGTCGGTGAGGAAACGGGCGGAGGGGGGAGGGGTCCAGGGGAACTGCGACGATGAGATGAAGACGTTGGACACGGTCACGCGCGCGAAGGAGACGAGAGGAGGAAGGGCCCGAGCAAAATGCTACCCAGCTCGCAGCCATGGCATGCCAGGACAGTGGTCACCGCGTGATCCTGGGCATTCAATGCTCACTGGCGCCCAAATTGGTGTCTAGCAGAAAGTCCTGGTGCCCTTAGTCCAAAGGAAGCAACAACACGGCCCAGGGCAAAGAAGAGATTTGCACCTAGCTCCAAAAGATTGCAACAGCAAGGTGTTTGTTGCCGTACGTGGTTCACATGAGAGGGGTTAGACTCTGAGATTTGTCACAACGTGATTAATCACTAAGGTGATGCTTATTCCAAAAATCAGACTAAGAGGATAGGTTTAGAGGGTAATTGGTGTAGAAAGTGCCATACTGGCCAGATTAGGTAATTTGGATGATGCACTCATTTGTAGTGGCAAGTTGAGCTGAAATTGGACATGGCCCAATGATTTGAAGATATGAAGATGTCCAAAAAGTTTCATGCCATTTGGATGAACCAAAATAGCACTTGCTTCATATAGCTTTGCTCTAGACAGAAACTTGGAAAAATTACACAGGGCGAATGATATAATGGATTGAGCCAAATTTTGGTGGAGAGTGTTTATATGGATAGGAGAAATGGCTGGAAAATTTTCAGCTTAAATGAAGCAATATAAAATATACTTGCTTCACTAACTAAAAATTTGGGCAGAGACAAAGAATTGAAGATGAGCTCACATGGAGGCATGACATGAGCTCAACTTTGGTGGATGGGTATAATATGATGATATGAAGGACCTTGCAAAATTTCAACTCATTTGAATATGCCTAGCTTGTACTTCCTTCAAAATCAATTCCCTCAGACAGGAACTTTGAAAAATCGCTCAGGAATATTTACTAGGCAAATTAAGTTGCATTTGGCATGGGGCAATTATTTGGACATGAAAAAGTGTCCAAAAAGTTTGGGGTCAATTGGGCAAAGATAAATGGCATTTACTTCACAATCTGCCATTCAGGACAAAATAGGAAAATAATTAGTTCAGCATGATGGGAAACATGGACAATGGAATGTTTTGCCATATTTGAGGAAGATATCACACAAACAATTTATGAGAATTATTTGGGAATTTTGGGAGTGATGAAAAGTATAGGTTGCTTCACAACCTAGGGGCAAATTGAGTGATTCCTTTAATGGAAAAGGAATATTCCCAATAAAAAGAATATTGGGATTTGGTCCAAGGTGAAAATGGAAAGGTCTTGGGATGGATATGAGGATGACAAGCCACTCCGAAAAGAAAGAAGAGGTCATCTTCTTCTTTCCAGACCACACAGCCATGAAGAAAGAAAACTCAGGCAAAAACCTCAGAAAATCAAAAAAAAAAGAAGGGACAAAAACCATGCTGTTACAAGCAGCGGGCCCGCCTGAAGTATGCCGCCGGCAACCACCAGGCATGGACGGCCTACTTCGAGCGCCGACAGGTGGAGCGGCTGGCCTCCACCAACAACGCATCGATGGTGCGGGGAACGAAGAACAGCGACGGCCGCCGCCTGTGGTGGGGCGCCCCCGGTCACACGCTCCATGCCATCCTCGAGCACCACGAGGGCGACAATGAGCCGCCGTTCACGTACCCTGCCGCCCCCGCCCCCCCCCCCCCGGCCATGAAGTGGGCGCGACTGGAGCTGGAGCGCCAGCGTCGTGCCCTAGAAGAGATCGCCGCTCGGCATCGTGGCCGCGACGAGGGAGGCGTCGTCGTTCTCTACGACAGCGACGACGACACGTCGCCGCCACCGGTCCGCCAGGGCAACTTCGGGCAAGGGTCTAAGAGAGGCGCCGCGTGAAGGAGGAGAAGGACGACGACGACGGCGGCGGCGGCGACTTTGCCCAGTTCAGCGAGTTCTTCTTGTAGTCGTGGCGGTTGTTTTTTTAAGTAAATTTTAAGTTCGTTGTGTAAAAAATGGTTTAAGTCGCCGAAGTTTATGCCCATTTGCTGAATTATAGGCGAATCTCTTTTGATTTTTTTTTAAACGCCTTCTAGGGGCGACCCTGGGGCCGACGGCTGGGAACTCGATCGGCCCCAAGCCGATTTTAGCGCCGGGTCGTTCCCAAGTTGCGATTTTTCGAGCCCCCCCCCCCCCCCCCCCCCCCCCACCCCCCGGCTGGAGATGCTCTAAGCTAGACTTGGGGTCGTTTGGTTGACTGTACTTTTCTCCTTGATCTCAATCTTAATTACAGAAATCCATGCAGTCGTCTTGCATAGTTTGAAAAATAATCTGTTTTATTGACGATGAATGTAAAAAAATATGTATTGAACCCTATATTTTCGGATAGAGAGATTTGAAAACCAGTTTTGCTAAGTCTCAGCCGACTGAGACTTGGTTAAGTCTCAATCGATGCTATATCTGTGCATCTTACATAGAGATAGTGTAAAATTTTATTATGAGTTTTTTCTTTTTCTTTTTTGCATGTTATGTCACTTGACTAAGACTTGATTAAATCTCAGTCGACTGAGACCTAGCCACACCCTTTGAAACACCATTGCTTCTTCTTTTCAAAAGTAATAAACACCCGCACACTTTTTAGCTGTGTCAAGTTTCACTCCAATTCAACAGGGTACAAAATGTGCTATCAGGAGTTCGATCAGGACTAGTAGCATATCCCCGCAAAAAAAAGGACTAGTAGCATATGCTCTAGTCCCTGGCAAGTTGTCCTCAGAGAAGGCAGCACGCCTTGTACCCAATTTTTTTTCCAATACGGGGACAGGTGTGGAACGAGACAACAGTCGTGATTCGAGCTCAACGGCACCACACCGTGCGTCCGGGTCCAAGTGTGGATTTTTCTTTATTTTCGGGGGAAAAGGAGACTGAGCTGGTCCAAGTGTGGAGTTTTGACTTTGAGTGTTTTTTCTGTTTCTGATGAAGAACAAAAGCCATTTTCGTCGGAGGCGGCCGGGCGGGCGGTGAACTGAGCTGCCGACTGGCCCGTGTGGCAGACGGCCAGACCAGGTCCCATTGGCCAGCCAGTCCGCTGGCCTCGCTGCGGTCTCGGCACGCTGCAAATGGTAGCCGCCCTTGCTTGCGTATGCAACGATTCGGACGACAGAGGATCTGATCGGTGAGGTGAATCGCCGTAGATTTGATCTGAAATCTGAATCTGACAGTCGCACGTCGAGACTGGAACCTGGTGTGTTCGCCCATGAGCCATGGCCACGTCGCTTGCTTTCCAGTTTTGCACCACCGGCCGTACGTACTACGTACGTTCTCCTCGTCGACCTATCTGGTGCCGTGCGTGTGCGCTCTGTCCAGCGCCACAGACGCAGACTCCAAAGTCCAACCCATGCACCGGCACGCACGACGACACCTGGATGGTCGCGGGGCGTGGCAAGAAACCACCGTCCCGGCGCCCCAAACCCAACAAATCCCGACGCCGGCCGTCACACCCCCACCAGACGCAGACGCCGCCACAACGAGACGCGTTCCGGTCGCAAAGTATAGTAAACTAGCCACGCACGCCTCGCTCCATCGCCTTGCTTTCTTCCCTCGCCAGTTCGTTTTTATACCCCCCGCGCGCGCCCGCGGCACCGAGAAACGCGCCGACGATGCCGACGCGGACGCGGACGCCGACGCCTGGCCGCCATGCGCTGCTGCTGGCGGCGCTCGTCCTCGCGGCCGGCGCGGTCGCGCAGGCGGACGACGACGACGCGTGGGACAGGAAGAGCGACCACGGTGGCGGGAGAGGGGTCGTGTACGGCGCGAGGAAGCCGCCCAGCTTCAGCGCGCCCATGGTGGTGCTCCTCGTCGCGCTCATCGCCACCTTCTTCTTCATCGGCTTCTTCTCCATCTACATCCGCCAGTGCGGCCGCGGCAACTCCCCCACCATCCCGGCCGCCGCGTTCCTCGTGCTGTCGCGCCAGCAGGAGCAGCAGGAGCAGCAGCAGCAGGCCCGCCCGCGCGGGCTCGACCCCGAGGTGGTCGCCTCGTTCCCCGCCATGACCTACGCCGAGGCGAGGGCGCTCCGGGACAAGGGCGGCGACGACGCGGCCGTGCTCGAGTGCGCCGTCTGCCTCAGCGAGTTCGAGGACGGGGACCAGCTCCGGCTCCTCCCCAAGTGCAGCCATGCGTTCCACCCGGACTGCATCGGGGAGTGGCTCGCCGGCCACGTCACCTGCCCCGTCTGCCGCTGCAGCCTCGCCCCCGAGGAGCCGGCCCCGGCCGCGGCTGAAGAGAACGGCGCCGGTGCGGAGGAGCAGCGGGCGCCGGAGGTGGCCATCGACATGGACCGCGAGGGCGACGGCGAGGCGCAGGAGGAGAGGATGGGAGAGGCGGCGGAGCTGGAGCGGATCGGCAGCCTGCGCCGGGCCGTGCGGTCGCGGTCGGGGCGGCCGTTCTCGCGCGCGCACTCGACGGGCCACTCCCTCTCCGCCCGGTTTGACGGCGACCTGGAGCGGTTCACGCTGCGCCTCCCGGAGCACGTGCGCAGGGACATGGTGGCCGCGGGCGAGGAGAGCCTGCGCCGCACGGTGGCGCGGGACGCCGGCGCGCGGAGCGCGCGGATCGGCCGGTCCGACCGCTGGCCGTCGTTCATCGCCAGGACGTTCTCCTCCAGGGTGCCGTTCTGGGCGGCCTCGAGGAGGGCGCCGGACGCGGAGCCGGTGGGAGCGCCCGCCCCTACGACCCCGACGGCGCCGCCGCTGCCAAGAACCGTCCGTGAGAAGGCGCCGGACGGGCCCGTCGTGGGCTCGGCCACCAACAAGGGGAGCGTGCGGTTCGACTGCCTCGGCGGCAGGGTGGACGGCGACAGCGAGGAGGAGCCGGAGGAGGAGAAGGCGATCGTCCGGCGAGCCTGAACGCGCGCGCGGCGGGATTCGATCGTCGGTCTCGGTGCGCCGCCGTCCACTCTCGGTCGATGGTCGCATCGGAGCACCACCAAACGTCAACGCGCGGCACATACCGCATTAATTAGCGGGTCTCATCAGGAATCAATGCGCGACGAGGATTTGAAAATGAGATGCCGCGGGCTCGTCACTGTCGACGTACGTAGAGGAGTACCCGCCATGGCGCCATGTGATCTTCGTGGAAGAAGCAGCAGCTCATGCGCGCGCACGGAGCACGCACCGCTGAAGAATATGGATTTTTTTTTGAAATGGAAGAATTTCTGTTGAAATCTGTTGCCGACTTTGCTTTCGTTTTCTTATTTTTTGTGATATTGGTGGCGTACATAGCGTTGAAAGATTCAGATTTTCATTGCCGTTGAATGAATAAACAGGGGCCGGGGTCAGTCGGTGTGTATACGTTGGTCTTCAAAGATCCCGGTGTGGTGGGCTTTCAGATTAGATCGGACTAGTTTATGTGCATACCTGATGCGTTCTTTCCTCCATTGGGGGCTTCCATGTTTTCTGCCACTATCTCAGTTCACAAGCAAAAGGCATCCTCACCGTTTTGTGAAGAACCGAATCCTAGACGCGATCTCTTTCTCTCTTTTCTCCCCCTTTTCCATGGTTCCTGTTCCAGTTGAACGCTGATATATCTCTTTTCGTGTCTTTGAAGCTTGTGTGGACGTAGTATGGTGTAAGGATGTGGTGAGTTGTTGACTATTAAGACAAGTGCAATATCAGCAGATTAAACACCGTCTCCGATATATTAGAAGATGTATCTCGGTAGTATCGGCAGATGTTAACGGCGAAAGACTTGCAGTTGCTTGCTCGGTGGAAATACTTTAAGCAACACGGGAAGATATTATATGACACTACCTCGGTCCTAGTTTATTACAGTTCCTATGTAATTTATGCTAAATTTTGATCAAAGATTTAACTGACAATTTTTAGTGCATATTAACAAAAATTATATCATTGGATTCATATTTGAACATAGTTTTCAATGATATAATTTCGGGTGACATGCATGAACATTTTGTTAGTTATATTTATGATCAAATTTTGCCACAGATTACAATGAGACCAATAAATCAGGACGGAGGTAGTACCAACCATCATGTTTCAAGACTCAAAATCTCATGTTTTAAAAAAATCCTAGAAAATTGTGACTGTCCACAAGACATGTGTCTAAAATCTCTTAAAATGTTCAAGTACAAAATCTAAGTATACATGGAGAAAAAAATCACATGTGAATAATGTCATCTTTTTTTTCCTTATCTCAATGTGTATTTCGAGTTTGGATCTGAATTTTGTAGCAATGGTAGACATATGTCTTGTAAACATTCACAAAAATAATAATAAAATTACGAAACATGTAAAATTGATTTTTACAACATGGTATCATGTGAGACTCATACTATTTTTTTAATTGAATGAATGCATGTCATGTTTGCCGTACTTGATTTCCCTCTACTCAGGGCATCTCTGGCCAATCCCAAAAATATGGGGCAAATGCATTTAGTTTTGGGAAATCAACATCCATCTTGCCCATCCTCCATTTCCTTTAGTTGCCAAAAAATAGCTTCTAACTGCCCATGTTTTCCTCTCTGGCCTGTATTTGGGCTAGGAGAGGCAATTCTCATTAAAAAGGTAGGAAAGAGCTCGCGTGCATCTTTGTCCCACTCGTTGCCGCCTTGTCGAACCTCCTCCCCCCCCCCCCAAAAGCACACCCTGTCGCCCATGCCGCATCCCTGCAACTCTACCCCCTCCCTTCGCCATCTTCGAGGAGATTCCAGCGCAATTTTTTCACCTTTTTCGTCTTCCCTTCTTCTTAAGCCACTGCAACATTTCACCCAACCTCCCCCGCCTAGCGGTCCCCCTCCCCGTAGTCCCCAGCCATGGGCAAGGCACCACCACTCGTGGAGGAGCACCTACACAAGAATCATCACTTACAGTACAAAGCAATGTGATCGTCGGCCGCCATCACCGGTTCTGGGGAATTGTTGCACACCAGACGTGTTTGGACGCGCACACAACATCGGATCCGACACATTGAACCCATGCCAAATACCCCAAATCGACCTCCACCCTCGCCCGACCTACCACCTTCCTCTTGGTTTTGTCCTCTTCTGCGTTGCTCAATGCCCATCCTGCTCCCCCACCCTAGCTTCGTCGTTGTCCCTTCCCGACACAACCTGCAGTGTTGCCACCGCCGTCTCTTTGTACAATTGCAAAAGGATTATAGAATGGATGTGGAGAGGCATCTGCAATTCTCCAAGCTCATTGGGTATTATTCAGGGAGCTACAAATAGTTGGGTTTCGGAAGCATTGTGTGATGTGACAGACTTGTATAATTGTGCACAACATAACCGTGGAGGATGAGGGCGATGGGATTGCCCATGGTGATTTTGAAACCTTGGTGTACAGGCCCGCTTCCCTGAACAAGATGCAGATGCAACACATATTGTCAACTTCCTAGAGATGCAGGGACAATTTTGAGATCAGCTTCAAACTATGCACTATATATAATATTTATAGTTGAACTATGTATTTCTTTTAACTTGAACTACTTATTGTTGTATTGTTGTGGGTTATATTTTATTGTTGTGTATGTCTCTATCGTTCTGTGATCATATGTATGTGCTTGCATTTGCATGGAAATGTGGGATATGGTTGCCGGAACGGGTCCGCCCGCTCCGTGGATGCGTTCGGGTCACACAAGGCAAGTGTGGCTTGAGGCGCTACTGGTCCTCAAATTATTTTTCATTGGGAGATTGGTAGTGCAGAAAATGTCTAATATTCGTTTTTTCTTCATCATTGAATAAACAGAGAAGAGTCGGTGTGCATTTTCACGGGGGGCAGGCGGTGAAGGGAGCTGAAAAGAAAACCAAAGAGTAATCTGGCACGTGTAGATACTAGTCAAAGATTCTTGGAGCTGATTTTTCACACTAGATTATTGTATTGCGCAGGATGCACACGTGATGCATTTTCTCTCCAAAGTACCAATCCCTCTGTTTCATAATATAGAAACATTTTTGACACTAATATGCAGGTTAGGGTTTTGTTCTCAAGTACTCCCTCCGTTTCAAATTACTCGTCGGAGAAATGGTTGTATTTAGAACTAAAATATATTTAGATACATCCATACATGCGACAAGTAATTCTGAACGGATGGAGTAATTTAGGGGACGCTTTGCATGATTGATGACTTATTACTTTGAAGCTTTGCAGAGTGCCGTTCATTCTCGATCAAGTGTCGATGCATGACTCAACACTGTTTTTGTGAACACTCCTTTTACTCTTTCCATCCAAAACATTAACGTGTGCATCATGGGCGCTCACTGGCTGCATCCACGTCGGACTAGCTAAAGACAAAAAAGAAACAGTCGGAGGAAAAAAAAGCGGAGGGTTCTCTCAGCCTCAGGCCCTCAGCCCCCGACCCTCATCCCTCGATTCATCTCCCTCTCCCTCGTCTGCAGCCACCGCCGCCGCCACCAGCTGGCGCCCCCACCCCTTCTCTCCTTCCCTCACCCGCGCCCTCGTCCACCTGGGCCTCGTGGTCGGCCATGGAGGTATGATCCGACCCATGGATGGATGGGGGCGAAACCCTAGACCCACACGCACCCATGGATGCATGGTGATGGGGCGACGGCGGCAGCCTTCTCTTGGTGCTTACTGATGTGGTGGTCCTCGACGTCGGCGATGGGTTGCAGCACGTAGACGCCAAAGGTACTTACGCCCTCCATCCTCCTCCACTCCCCTCACCTCATCTTCTTCTTGTTCTGGATTTGTCGATTTGATTTGTGCGGTTGGTTTGTGCAGGCTGTGGGTGTGACGGAGGAGCACCATGGCGGGCGTGCAGGCCATCTTTCCCTACCAAGTGAGCCCAATCCCTTTCTTTCTCTTGGACAGCTCTGAAGAATTGACATTTGTCAAGAACCTGCAACAGAACCAAAAGAATGATATAAGTATATAACTACTTTGGTGATTCCTTTTAAGATGTCAACGGGACATGAGAGAAAAGATAACTTGTCATTTGAGATGCCCCTAATTCAATTTTATATCGTGTTGAACTTTCTCAAACTATTATGTATATCATCTTAGTAATTGAGCTAAACAAACTGCCATGGTACCCAATCCCTTTCTTTCTCTTGGACAGCTCTGAAGAATTGACATTTGTCAAGAACCTGCAACAGAACCAAAAGAATGATATAAGTATATAACTACTTTGGTGATTCCTTTTAAGATGTCAACGGGACATGAGAGAAAACATAACTTGTCATTTGAGATGCCCCTAATTCAATTTTATATCGTGTTGAACTTTCTCAAACTATTATGTATATCATCTTAGTAATTGAGCTAAACAAACTGCCATGGTATTATCTGCTGGTTGCAAAATGAAAAAAGCAACACATGCATGAAGAATAGTAGTGAATATTACACATATTACCTCTCATATTTGTTGATCTGACCCTTGGAACCACCCAACGGAGGATGAAGGAAGAGGCCAGCTGCAGCAAAACCATGCTCCACATTCCCTTGCAAAGGAAAAATTCAGAACTGAAGGTGTCCATGCCGGACTGTATGCAGCGTGCGCCTGCGGCACAACGAGCTCGCCTTTGTACGTAACTGAAGATGTTTAAACTAATCTGTAGTAGAACAAAATTGAATTTCATCATCCTAGACAGAACTAAAATTAACAAGATATTGTTGTTTAAAATTTATTAAAAGATCTGTTGTTAGGAACCATCCTTTGGAATCAGAATATTTAGACTAATAACACCAAGATGTAGAGAGCAACTTAGCAAAATTATTGTTAGCAAAGAATAATTTTGTACAATGGAAACTCGTGAGGGTCTAGATCCTCTTTTATCGGGCGACCATTAGAAAAGGTAGATCCTCTTTTAGTTGACAACTATTAACAAAGGTATTGTTAGGCCACGAACATGAGCAAATTGTTTAAACAATTAAGCTGATTTAATAATTGTATAACTCAGTCCGAACGCATGCCCCACCTGCAAAAGAAAGATACAATTGCTGCAGCTAACTGTTGCAACTGCGTCTATAGAAATCAGAGGAAGCTTATTTAATCAGCCAATTGACAGGTTCAAATTATTGTCAGTGCTAGCCTACTAGGACCAAATGCACGTGCCAATTCATGCCAATAGTTGTAAATCAAAAGAAATAAAAAATAGACTCACCAGCTGCAAATACTCCAGGAATAAAGGCGCAAGCATGGCACTGGGCATGATTTATGTAGTACAGTGATTGGGTGAGAGGGTTTAATTTTCATATTTCTTTCAGACAAACAGATGGAGATTACATGGTAATGTACGTATATGACAAACCCTTATTTTCTGTAAAGTGGTAGTGCAGATGACCAATGTGGTGTGAATTCCACTTTTGCAGATATCTTGTTGATGGAACCATTTTCTGTCACTATAAAAACATGGATTATTGTCACACTGGTTCCTATCGGCGCAATAGCGCCTATTGCTCCGAAGTATGAAGTCGGACCTTTACATTTAAGTAACTCCTTAGTTTGCTTCTCCGACAAAATAATAGTAATTAGTATCATTATCGGACAATAATGGGACTGCTATCTTTAGGTCCTTCATGACATATGCCACACTGAACATCTTAAGGGCGATGTGTTGTTGTAATATTATGATTGCAAGAACAAATTGTTTTGGGGATATTTGAATGGAACATTTGACATTTTGAAGGCACAAATAGAAACAAGAACACCATATATGCTCTATAAGGTTTGCTCTGAGTTTTGTGAGTCTCTGGAGATAGGCTTTAAAAGTACTTCATGTGTCCCAACAACTTGTTTTTGATGATGTGCATGACACTTTCAGCAGAAAAGGTAAAGCAAAATCTAGGCACAAATTGACTCTTCCCACCCGTGTACAGATAAAATGTCTAATCTGAAGTAAGGCGTGGATGGGGAATTTGTTTGGCATAAAGTACACTGTGATATGTTTATGTCTCACTTGATCTGTAGAGCATGGATGTATGCGAAGTTCACTTGTATGTTGCACCCTCTGTTAGATCTAGAGTATGACTAGCTAGCTGAATCTTCTATTCATGTCCAGTGCTGAAGCAGAAAATAGAAGGGTGCAGATGAGGAGGCAAGGGCTGACGGCAGCCACAGGAGGAGGTCGGGGTGGTTGAAGAATAAGGCATGGGCGACTCCTGCAAGATGTGTCTCGAGCAGATGTCGACGATGAGGCAATGAGAAGACCCTCCTTGTGAGCCCTATCCCTCTCATTTGGCCTCTCGATTTATGGTTCTCAGGCTCCATGTTCCTCTGTTCTTTGTTTGTGGCGATCAGTCTGTTGAAAACACCCACTGCTAATGTTCTTTAGACAGTTATAAGAATGAATCCATACTTTCATAAGAAAAGCTTGCACTTACCAAATAGTTGTCTCAGAGTTGAGAGTGCGAGGAAGATTTGATCACTTGCTAGATGTGGGTTGTTTTAGAATGAACTTAATTAGCACCTCCTAGAAACATGATGTATGTGATATATTTGAAGCAACACGTGGTGTGGTTTATGAATGAAAAAATGCTGAGATATACCGCCGCTTCACCTTATGAATGAAAAAATGCTGATATATATATATATATATATATATATATATATATATATATATATATATATATATATATATATATATATATGAACAATGCATAGGTAAATAGTGCTGCCACATCATCTTTTAATTGCATCATAAATTATTAAATTTAGTTGTTTTGATAAAATGATGTACAGTGATAACATTTTTGAGTAGGAACGGTTTCACATAATGATAGAAATATGTCATAGTAGGTATCTCGATTCTCTTAGATGCCACTTTTGGTCATGTATGTTTCAACATCCATTTAGTGCCGGTAGAATTATATGATGCAAATAATATTAAGATGTTACTAGACAGTGCACTTTACTGCTGAAAAGAGTGAATATGCTAGGAAATGTTACTTATACCATCCTCATTTCTAGCACTACAGTTGTGTTGTTTACACTTTATAGGTGTTAATAACATTTAGTCAGTCTGCTTTATGATTTTTTTCACCGCCAAATATAATAGTAGCTAAAGTGGCACTGAGAACTTTATGATGACATAAAGTTCCATTGAACCGATTTAAAATTGTGAGCTTGCATATTTGGATATTTTAAATACACTTTCTAGCTTGCTTTGCTTTCCGTTCTAAATTTTTTTCTTTTGGGAACGCTTGTAGGTTGAAAGTCCCCTTGACAGTTTTCTGAAATCACTTGGACTTGAGAAGTATTCTATTACCTTCCAGTAAGAGGAGGTTTGACTATTTACCTAAATCTTTGCATTGTTTTTTCTTCTTTGGTTGACAATTGTTTTGTTACAGGTTGACATGGCGGTCCTACGTCACATGACTGAAAGTGATCTAAAGGCCTTGAGCATCCTGATGGTAAGTGCATTACATATCATGCTAGATCATGAATTTTGCAAGAATAGGCATTTCTTGGCTTCTCACATCCTTCATCCGAAGAGTAATTTCAGTATGGTCCGGCCGTACTTTGCATAAACTGTAGACTCAACTGTTAAACAAGTACACAGAAGTACTTAGAATGCATCATTTGCTGAGGAACTGGACTGAACCTACTTTACAGAAGGATTGCATGCACTTATATATTTTATCCAATGATATGGCACATATTAATTCCAAGTTCAGTGTAAGTAATTCTTTTGTAAGTCAGCATTCCTATTTGTGCATATGTATATTTTTATTCGAGGCGCAAAGGTCAATCTTACGGTGCATGTTCTTTTAGGGTACTGGGAAAAAGAGTACCTTTGCCTTGGAATCGAGAGCGTAGGGAAATGCCCATGGGGTACAATGTAGAGAAGTAGGGAGACGTGGTAGGTTTTTTGCTCATCTGAAGTTAGGCATATATTGTACGGTACATGTACAACAATGTGGGGTCTCTTTTATTGGCATGTTTCTGTCTTGGTAAGCATCCATCAAACGGGTTTAGGTTGGTTAGAACAAGGTGTGGCTGTCAAGAGATGATGATGTAAGATTATTAGACTGTTGTTATTTATCTGGTCTGCATGCATTGACCAGCTGGTTAACTGATACGGCACTGTGTCGGTGAAACTGGGGCAATATTTTCATCATTGTATACTATTGTTACACATGATTTCATAGTTTGCCAAGTATCACAGAATTTGTGGTTGAGTACTTATATCCAAAATCATCGTGTTAGTACTGAAGTTAATTTATGCATTGTTATTGGAGTTGCCTTAATGTTTCCCTTGCTATCAAGATCTACCTGTGCTCTGTTTTAACCATCTAAAATCATGAATAACCTGAGCCATTATCGTCTATCGAATCGCTTATGTAACCTCTAATACTGCAGCTTGTTGCATCACATGCGCCTGTTAATATCTACAATCTATGATGTCATTGCTTTTCTCTTAGAGCTGATCTGTTGTCTGAATGTGTTACATTTGTATTGCTTTCTCTTATAGTTCCAGTCAGGAACTTGCACATACACATATTCTTGTCCTTTCAGCTTGATTTATAAGAATGCACGGTATAATGTGACTGTTTTATCTTGATGTGTTGCATTTGACCATAGATACTGATGTGATAAATAACTATTAAAGATGTAACTTTTAGGTGTGCGGCTTCCTTGGCCAACAACAACTTGAGGTGGCACTTACGGGAATGGATCTTGTCATCATCCTTGGTAGACTCCCAATAAAACCAGGAATGACAAGGGATGATCTGTTCAACAAAAATGCTAGGATTGTTTGCTCAATCTGTGAAGGTGTTGCCAAGAGTGTCCTAATGCAATTGTGAGTTTGATCAGCAACCCTGTGAACTCAACCGCCCCCATTGTTGCGGAGGTTTTCAAGAGAGCTGGAACTTATTATCCCAAGCGTCTCCTTGGAGTGACAACATTTGATGTGGCGAGGCCTAACACCTTTGTGGTATGCAGCCTGAGGAAACTATCTTGAATATCTTCTCTTAAAAAGCTTTTACATGCTCAAGCTCAACATCATGTGCTTAGATACTCTACTTGCAATGCTTATAGCTCTTTCTCATTTACTGTTCCTCTTGTTGCTTTTTTGCAGGCGGAAGTGCTTGGAGTTGATCCAAGAGAAGTCAATATTCCAATTATTGGGACATGCAGGGCCCACTATATTACCCCACCTGTCACATGTATCTTATGGTGTTGTCATCATATTGGGGATGTAATATTTCTTATTAAGAAAAAATCTCTAGCTTCTATGAATATCAACACTTGGACGATGTAAATTTGCTTTAACTTTGCATTCCGGGAACTTGTACTGGACTTCTACATAACTAGTCAGCAAAGAAAGCCAACGTAGATAATTTTCAGGTATTTATTATTATTGTTACTTCAGCAAGATATTTTATAGATATTTTGGACTTACATTCTGGTAGTTATGCTGATATCTTGTGTATGTTCAGTTTTCTCGTAGAATTATTTGTTCGGCTTAACAAATCATGTGGCCTTAAAAAGGAAAGACACATTTGGTAGTAATTTTTTTTTCTGTTCGACAAAGAGAGATGTGCAACTCACAAGCCTTCAGTTATCTATGAACAGAAAAAAGGATTGTGGAACTACTAAACCATTTTACTTTCTGCCATTTTTCCTTTTTCTTTATAGTTTATACAATCAAGAATTAAGTATGACAGTGTGTGGCACCCATGAAACCAGTTAGTGTATGTTCATATATTTATGCTATATTTGTTGTTCAAGAAAAGCTAAGAACTACTCATATTATTATGATTGTCGATTCCATTCAACATAAATCCTTACTAGGCAATTCAAATCCCAGCGAATGTGTATTTCACTCCACATGCGCTTATCTTCTTCCAAGTTAATATGAATTCGATTGGACCACCAGAAAACATTTTACTTGCAGTTCCCATTGTTGCAGATATTGGTGTTTCCTGGTTCTTTCAAAATTTATCCATTAGGTAGTCAATGCTTTTCTTATTACTACATTTTGGTCATAACCACATTCTTTAATAGCCACCATAGTAGTACTTCTTAAGTTATTTTTTCTATTTCAGGCAATAGGAGCATACCTTATCTGTTGATTGTTCAAACCAGAATTAGGCATGATTTTGGGTCATCGAGTTACCCCTTCTGCTTTATGAGTGAATACTCTCATGCTGCATTCTATTACGTGTATTCTTTTTTTTTTAACGGGCGCTCATTTGGACTGCATATGCACGTTAACAAATATACAAGCAGGATTAGTACGCACAGTTACTCAGATTGGGTGTTAATACAAAACATTCATTATTTACACAGCTATAAGTTTACATTATGCAAATGACAGTAACAAAAATAGTATGACACAAAGGTGATGACCAATCAAGGGAGGTTGTTGATGAGATCAATGACACCAGAGGGACGGACAGGCAGCTGCGAAGCATCTGACGGAGCAGCCGGTGAACAGGAGGAGCAAAGACAGCATCTCTTGCGTCATTGTAAACATCTACTGCTAGCAGAGCTTCAGCCGGTGAACATGAGGAGCTTCATCTTTGTCGTTGTAAACTTTCAACTGTTGGCCGAGCATCAACCTCATGCCCCTCAAGTGTACAATTGGTTCTATGCCAGTTTGGTTTTACAATTTTTTGTTGTTATTCATACAATATAGTGTTTAATCTGGTTGGGAATAATCCACCACCTAAAGGCATCAAGGCCTAAAATATTGTTGTTTGTTCAAAGGTTGTTTGATTTGTTATTAGTTGTAAATTCTATTGCTTGCTTATATGTGCATGTTCACCAGCAATTAGAGAAAAAAGGGGTGAAAAGATCGCTTGTCAAGCTGGGACCGCACAAACTTCCTCCCGGGAGGCGCCACCGGGTGGCCCCCCAACCCCTAGTGTCTTTGGAAATGCGTGGTTTTAACAATCAGTCTGCAGCTTCACACATGCACACACCGAATCATTGTGTTGACGTAGAAGTGTGTACGTTGACTCTCTTGAGATAGGTGCGATCTGGTTGGCTCCGATTAAACAACGGGGGCCGTACGCTTTGGAAAAGATAAAAAGAATGCACGTCTCCTTCTAGATGTGCTCCGGCAGACGTTACAGAGGAAGACTTGCAGTGGCTGCTTGATTGAAGGGGCACACGCAACACACATGCACATGTCTAGCTTAGTTGACCTGTACGTGTAAATGCACGACGAGATAACGAAAAATGACTGCAGAGGCCGAGCTCCACTGAGCTCTATATACATTTCTCAGCCAAAATACCTTTTTAAAATCTGAAAAAATGTTTTCATGTAGACATATACTTAAAGTATACGTGTACAAATTTTCATAAACATATGTATTCATATGTGATGTATACAAAAAAGACAAATATACAGATTGAAATAGGCTTTTTCTTTGTTGTATTTGAATCAGATATTTGTCTTTTTTGTGTAGCATGCAAATGATCAAATTAGTTACTAAAAATTTACACATACTTAAAGAATATGCATATGTATTTGTACAAAAAAAATTGGCAATTTTTGAAACTTTTAAATATATTTTATTTTATTTTTGCAAAACGAGCTCCATGGAGCCCGGTCTTTGCAATGCCACACTCGGCTTTCTTGTCACTGTGCAAAGATCGTGTGCGTGTGGGAGAGAGATGTACCACCCTTTCGGATACCTCAGTTTTATTTCAGATTTGTTCAGGATAAGCACGAAACGCTGTGTGTGAATTTCGTTTCAAGGACGAGACAATACCGGATAACCGTTATCCAATGCCTTTGTGAAGGACCGTTTTTCTTCCGGGGGGAATGTGAAGTGTCCGGTTAACTCACGGAATTCTCGGCCCGTGAGAGTTTAATTCATAGACTTGACACCGGTACTTTCATTTTTCTGAATCTATTTCAGGCCTCCTGATGATGTGCGTTTAGTTGGAGGAGACGTTGCTGGAATTTAGTTTATTTTGGGCAGCCCAATAACTATTTCAGAAATTCCTAATAAATTCTAGAGGCCCACTTAGCCAATTTGTGCAAGGCAAGAGGTACTACTAAAGTTTAGTCCCACATTGCTAATTTAGTGGGAGTTGGACCCGGAAAATGCCATCGGAGGCCGAGCTCCAGTGAGTTCGTTTTTATTTTTTATTTTTCTGGAGCATGAAAATTTTCAAATTTATTTTTGAACACACATGCACATGTATACTATGTATATGCAAAATTTCACAGTATTATACGTTTACATGTGGCCTACATGAAAAAGACAAATACACATTTTTAATGGGCCTTTTATTTTTGTTATTGGGCCAGAAATTTGTTACTTTTGTACAGCCTACAAATCACAACATTTTTCGATGAAATTTAACACGTTCTTGCGGAATACATATAAGTTTCCATGACATTTTTTCAGATTTTTTTGGAACTTTTAAATACGCTTTTTGATTTTTTCAAAATACCGAGCTCACTAGAGCTCGGCCTCCAAAAATCCGCACTCGAGTTGGACCTCCTTATAAGGGAGGTTCTTTCCCCACTTGTACAAGCATGAGGACAAGAGGGATATCCATGCGCGCTCCTCCTCGGGATATACTACTTGCTATATTGTCTGCTTTAGATATGATAGGCTACGCTTCATATATGCAGAAGCTATTTACCTTCTCTCTGTCAGAACGCATGACTTGTTTTATCTCTACTATATTAGTCATGTTTTATCTAGTATTTCTGTTAATAAAATCATTTGGTAAATTGCTCATATTTCCAACAGACGTTCCCTTCGACTAAAAAAGTGTCTATGACGACTTCGTCAGTCTTAAGATATGTGTCGGCTTAGTCTATCGAGGTGCTCATAGGGACAGGGCGTGCGTGGCTGCGATCATGAGGGTGAGTATATGTGCATATGTATGAGCATTTGCATGTATACCGTGTTAAAAAACTCATGGGCGCCTACTAGGGAAGCCAATTTTTTACAGATCAGATCTATTATAAGAAGTTCATTGGAAATACAAAACATGTCAAAAGAAAATTACATCAAGATATCGAGGCCACTACTGCCGTCAGAATGACTCGTCAACGCGCCTTTGTCGCCGCTCCCCTACCAAGGCCAATTTGGCCTTGTCGGTGACAGTCGAAAAGTCTTCGTGCACATGCCCCAAGGATCAACGCCCTTGAGCCGCAGTTGTCGCCGTTGAACCCTTGCATGAATCTGAAGCATCCTAACACCAAATCTCGCAACATGACGAGAAACCCTAACCTTGTTGGGGATCGTAGCAGAAATTAAAAATTTTCTACGCATCACCAAGATCAATCTATGGTGTATTCTAGCAACGAGGGGAATAGGAGTGCATCTACATACCCTTGTAGATCTTGAGCGGAAGCGTTCAAGTGAACAGGGATGATGGAGTCGTACTCGCCGTGATCCAAATCACCGATGACCAAGTGCCGAACGGACAACACCTCCGCGTTCAACACACGTATGGTTGGGAAGACGTCTCCTCCTTCTTGATCCAGCAAGGGGGAAGGAGAGGTTGATGAAGATCCAGCAGCACGACGGCGTGGTGGTGGATGCAGCAGGATCCCGGCAGGGCTTCGCCAAGCACAAGCAGGGAGGAGAGGTGTTACGAAGGGAGAGGGAGGCGCCAAGAGCAAGGTGCGGCTGACCTCCCTCCCTTCCACTATATATAGGGGCTAGGGGGGCGCATGCCCCCTTGGAGATCCCATCTAAAGGGGGGGGGGCGGCCCCTGGGGGCAACGGCCCCCTTAGGGTTTCCAACCAGGGGGTCGCATGCCCCCTTGGGGGGCAATGGCCCCCTAGGGTTTCCAACCCTAGGCGCCTTGGGCCCTTGGGTGGGGAGCACCAGCCCATCAGGGGCTGGTTCCCATGCCACTTCAGCCCATGGGGCCCTCCGGGATAGGTGGCCCCATCCGATGGACCCCCGGGACCCTTCCGGTGGTCCCGATACAATACCGGTAACCCCCGAAACCTTCCCGCTGGCCGAAATTGGACTTCCTATATATAAATCTTTACCTCCAAACCATTCCGGAACTCCTCGTGACATCCGGGATCTCATCCGGGACTCCGAACAACTTTCGAGTTACTGCATACTAATATCTCTACAACCCTAGCGTCACCGAACCTTAAGTGTGTTGACCCTACGGGTTCGGGAGACACGCAGACATGACCGAGACGCCTCTCCGGTCAATAACCAACAGCGGGATCTGGATACCCATGTTGGCTCCCACATGCTCCTCGATGATCTCATCGGATGAACCACGATGTCGAGGACTTAATCAATCCCGTATTCAATTCCCTTTGTCAATCGGTACGTTACTTGCCCGAGACTCGATCGTCGGTATCCCAATACCTTGTTCAATCTCGTTACCGGCAAGTCACTTTACTCGTACCGTAATGCATGATCCCGTGACCAACCCCTTGGTCACATTGAGCTCTTTATGATGATGCATTACCGAGTGGGCCCAGAGATACCTCTCCATCATACGGAGTGACAAATCCCAGTCTCGATTCGTGCCAACCCAACAGACACTTTCGGAGATACCCGTAGTGCACCTTTATAGCCACCCAGTTACGTTGTGACGTTTGATACACCCAAAGCACTCCTACGGTATCCGGGAGTTGCACAATCTCATGGTCTAAGGAAATGATACTTGACATTAGAAAAGCTCTCACAAAACGAACTTACACGATCTTTGTGCTATGCTTAGGTTTGGGTCTTGTCCATCACATCATTCTCCTAATGATGTGATCCCGTTATCAATGACATCCCCATGTCCATAGCCAGGAAACCATGACTATCTGTTGATCAACGAGCTAGTCAACTAGAGGCTCGCTAGGGACACATTGTGGTCTATGTATTCACACATGTATTACGATTTCCGGATAATACAATTATAGCATGAATAATAGACAATTATCATGAACAAGGAAATATAATAATCATTTTATTATTGCCTCTAGGGCATATTTCCAACAGTCTCCCACTTGCACTAGAGTCAATCATCTAGTTACATTGTGATGAATCGAACACCCATGGAATTCTGGTGTTGATCATGTTTTGCTCTAGGGAGAGATTTAGTCAACGGATCTGCTACATTCAGGTCCGTATGTACTTTACAAATTTCTATGTCTCCATTTTGAACACTTTCACGAATGGAGTTGAAGCGACGCTTGATATGCCTAGTCTTCCTGTGAAACCTGGGCTCCTTGGCAAGGGCAATAGCTCCAGTGTTGTCAAAGAAGAGAGTCATCGGCCCCGACGCATTGGGTATGACTCCTAGGTCGGTGATGAACTCCTTCACCCAGATTGCTTCTTGTGCTGCCTCCGAGGCTGCCATGTATTCTGCTTCACATGTAGATCCCGCCACGACACTTTGCTTGCAACTGCACCAGCTTACTGCCCCACCATTCAAAATATACACGTATCCGGTTTGTGACTTAGAGTCATCCAGATCTGTGTCGAAGCTAGCGTCGACGTAACCCTTTACGACAAGCTCTTCGCCACCTCCATAAACGAGAAACATATCCTTGGTCCTTTTCAGGTACTTCAGGATGTTTTTGACCGCTGTCCAGTGTTCCTTGCCGGGATTACTTTGGTACCTACCTACCAAACTTACGACAAGGTTTACATCAGGTATGGTACACAACATGGCATACATAATAGACCCTATGGCTGAGGCATAGGGGACGACACTCATCTCTTCTATATCTTCTGCCGTGGTCGGGCATTGAGCCATGCTCAATCGCACACCTTGCAATACAGGCAAGAACCCCTTCTTGGACTGATCCATATTGAACTTCTTCAATATCTTGTCAAGGTACGTACTTTGTGAAAGACCGATGAGGCGTCTCGATCTATCTCTATAGATCTTGATGCCTAATATATAAGCAGCTTCTCCAAGGTCCTTCATTGAAAAACACTTGTTCAAATAGGCCTTTATGCTTTCCAAGAATTCTATATCATTTCCCATCAACAGTATGTCATCCACATATAATATGAGAAATGCTACAGAGCTCCCACTCACTTTCTTGTAAACGCAGGCTTCTCCATAAGTCTGCATAAACCCAAACACTTTGATCATCTCATCAAAGCGATTGTTCCAACTCCGAGATGCTTGCACCAGCCCATAGATTGAGCGTTGGAGCTTGCACACCTTGTTAGCATTCTTAGGATCGACAAAACCTTCCGGCTGCATCATATACAATTCTTCCTTAAGAAAGCCGTTAAGGAATGTCATTTTGACGTCCATTTGCCATATCTCATAATCATAGAATGCGGCAATTGCTAACATGATTCGAACGGACTTCAACTTCACTACGGGTGAGAAAGTCTCATCGTAGTCAACCCCTTGAACTTGTCGATAACCCTTAGCGACAAGTCGAGCCTTATAGATGGTCACATTACCATCCGCGTCTGTCTTCTTCTTAAAGATCCATTTATTTTCTATGGCTCGCCGATCTTCGGGCAAGTCAGTCAAAGTCCATACTTTGTTTTCATACGTGGATTCTATCTCGGATTTCATGGCTTCTAGCCATTTGTCGGAATCCGGGCCCGCCATCGCTTCTTCATAGTTCGAAGGTTCACCGTTGTCTAACAACATGATTTCCAAGACAGGGTTGCCGTACCACTCTGGTGCGGAACGTGTCCTTGTGGACCTACGAAGTTCAGTAGCAACTTGATCTGAAGTTTCATGATCATCATCATCAACTTCCTCTCTAGTCGGTGCAGGCACCTCAAGAACATTTTCTTGAGCTGCGCCACTTACCGGTTCAAGAGGTAATACTTCATCAAGTTCTACCTTCCTCCCACTTATTTCTTTCGAGAGAAACTCTTTCTCTAGAAATGACCCATTCTTGGCAACAAAGATCTTGCCTTCGGATCTGAGGTAGAAGGTATACCCAACAGTTTCTTTAGGGTATCCTATGAAGACGCATTTTTCCAACTTGGGTTCGAGCTTTTCAGGTTGAAGTTTCTTGACATAAGCATCACATCCCCAAACTTTTAGAAACGACAGCTTAGGTTTCTTCCCAAACCATAATTCGTACGGTGTCGTCTCAACGGATTTCAACGGAGCCCTATTTAAAGTGAATGCGGCAGTCTCTAAAGCATAGCCCCAAAATGATAGCGGTAAATCGGTAAGAGACATCATAGATTGCACCATATCTAATAGAGTGCGATTACGACGTTCGGACACACCATTACGCTGAGGTGTTCCAGGCGGCGTGAGTTGTGAAACTATTCCACATTTTCTTAAGTGTGTGCCAAATTCGTGACTCAAGTATTCTCCCCCACGATCTGATCGCAAGAACTTGATTTTCCTGTCACGTTGATTCTCAACCTCACTCTGAAATTCCTTGAACTTTTGAAAGGTCTCAGACTTGTGTTTCATTAAGTAGACATACCCATATCTACTCAAGTCATCAATGAGGGTGAGAACATAATGATAGCCACCGCTAGCCTCAACACTCATTGGACCGCACACATCAGTATGTATGATTTCCAATAAGTTGGTTGCTCGCTCCATTGTTCCTGAGAACGGAGTCTTGGTCATTTTCCCCATGAGGCATGGTTCGCACGTGTCAAATGATTCGTAATCAAGAGACTCTAAAAGTCCATCTGCATGGAGCTTCTTCATGCGTTTGACACCTATGTGACCAAGGCGGCAGTGCCACAAGTATGTGGGACTATCATTATCAACCTTACATCTTTTGGTATTCACACTATGAATATGTGTAGCATCACGCTCGAGATTCATTAAGAATAAACCATTCACCATCGGAGCATGACCATAAAACATATCTCTCATATAAATAGAACAACCATTATTCTCGGATTTAAATGAGTAGCTATCTCGAATTAAACGAGATCCCGATACAATGTTCATGCTCAAAGCTGGCACTAAATAACAATTATTGAGGTTTAAAACTAATCCCATAGGTAAATGTAGAGGTAGCGTGCCGACGGCGATCACATCGACCTTGGAACCATTCCCGACGCGCATCGTCACCTCGTCCTTCGCCAGTCTCCACTTATTCCGCAGCTCCTGCTTTGAGTTACAAATGTGAGCAACCGCACCAGTATCAAATACCCAGGAGCTACTACGAGTACTGGTAAGGTACACATCAATTACATGTATATCACATATACCTTTCGTGATGCCGGCCTTCTTGTCCGCTATGTATTTGGGGCAGTTCCGCTTCCAGTGACCACTTCCCTTGCAATAAAAACACTCAGTCTCGGGCTTGGGTCCATTCTTTGGCTTCTTCCCGACAGCTTGCTTACCGGGCGCGGCAACTCCCTTGCCGTCCTTCTTGAAGTTCTTCTTACCCTTGCCTTTCTTGAACTTAGTGGTTTTATTCACCATCAACACTTGATGTTCCTTTTTGACTTCTACCTCTGCTGATTTCAGCATTGCAAATACTTCAGGAATGGTCTTTTCCATCCCCTGCATATTGAAGTTCATCACAAAGCTCTTGTAGCTCGGTGGAAGCGACTGAAGGATTCTGTCAATGACCGCGTCATCCGGGAGATTAACTCCCAGCTGAGTCAAGCGGTTATGCAACCCAGACATTTTGAGTATGTGCTCACTGACAGAACTATTTTCCTCCATCTTACATCTGAAGAACTTGTCGGAGACTTCATATCTCTCGACCCGGGCATGAGCTTGAAAAACCATTTTCAGCTCTTTGAACATCTCATATGCTCCGTGTCTCTCAAAACGCTTTTGGAGCCCCGGTTCTAAGCTGTAAAGCATGCCGCACTAAACGAGGGAGTAATCATCAGCATGTGTCTGCCAAGCGTTCATAACGTCTTGGTTCTGTGGGACGGGTGCGTCACCTAGCGGTGCTTCTAGGACATAATCTTTCTTGACAGCTATGAGGATGATCCTTAGGTTCCAGACCCAGTCCGTATAGTTGCTGCCATCGTCTTTCAGCTTGGTTTTCTCTAGGAACACGTTGAAGTTGAGGACAACATGGGCCATTTGATCTACAAGACATATTGTAAAGATTTTAGACTAAGTTCATGATAATTAAGTTCATCTAATCAAATTATTCAATGAACTCCCACTCAGATAGACATCCCTCCAGTCATCTAAGTATAACATGATCCGAGTTAACTAGGCCGTGTCCGATCATCACGTGAGACGGACTAGTCAACATCGGTGAACATCTTCATGTTGATCATATCTTCTATACGACTCATGCTCGACCTTTCGGTCTTCTGTGTTCCGAGGCCATGTCTGTACATGCTAGGCTCATCAAGTCAACCTAAGTGTATTGCGTGTGTAAATCTGGCTTACACCCGTTGTATTCGAATGTTAGAATCTATCACACCCGATCATCACGTGGTGCTTCGAAACAACGAACTGTCGCAACGGTGCACAGTTAGGGGGAACACTTTCTTGAAATTATTACAAGGGATCATCTTATTTAAGCTACCGTCGTTCTAAGCAAATAAGATGTAAAACATGATAAACATCACATGCAATCAAATAGTGACATGATATGGCCAATATCATTTGCTCCTTTGATCTCCATCTTTGGGGCTCCATGATCATCGTTGTCACCGGCATGACACCATGATCTCCATCATCATGATCTCCATCATCGTGTCTTCTTGAAGTTGTCACATCAACTATTACTTCTACTACTATGGCTAATGGTTTAGCAATGAAGTAAATTAATTACATGATGTTTATGTTGACACGCAGGTCATAAATAAATTAAGACAACTCCTATGGCTCCTGCCGGTTGTCATACTCATCGACATGCAAGTCATGATTCCTATTACAAGAACATGATCAATCTCATACATCACATATATCATTCATCATTCATCACAACCTTTGGCCATATCACATCACAAAACACTTACTGCAAAAACAAGTTAGACGTCCTCTAATTGTTGTTGCAAGTTTTTACGTGGCTGCTATAGGTTTCTAGCAAGAACGTCTCTTACCTACGCCAAAACCACAACGTGAATTGCCAATTTCTATTTACCCTTCATAAGGACCCTGTTCATCGAATCCGATCCGATTAAAGTGGGAGAGACAGACACCCGCCAGCCACCTTATGCAACTAGTGCATGTCAGTCGGTGGAACCGGTCTCACGTAAGCGTACGTGTAAGGTTGGTCCGGGCCGCTTCATCCCATGATGCTGCCGAATCAAGATAAGACTAGTAACGGCAAGCAAATTGACAATATCGACGCCCACAAATACTTTGTGTTCTACTCGTGCATAGTAACTACGCATAGACCTAGCTCATGATGCCACTGTTGGGGATCGTAGCAGAAATTAAAAATTTTCTACGCATCACCGAGATCAATCTATGGAGTATTCTAGCAACGAGGGGAATAGGAGTGCATCTACATACCCTCGTAGATCGTGAGCGGAAGCGTTCAAGTGAACGGGGATGATGGAGTCGTACTCGCCGTGATCCAAATCACCTATGACCAAGTGCCAAACGGACAGCACCTCCGCATTCAACACACGTACGGTTGGGAAGACGTCTCCTCCTTCTTGATCCAGCAAGGGGGAAGGAGAGGTTGATGAAGATCCAGCAGCACGACGGCGTGGTGGTGGATGCAGCAGGATCCCGGCAGGGCTTCGCCAAGCACAAGCGGGGAGGAAAGGTGTTACGGAGGGAGAGGGAGGCGCCAAGAGCAAGGTGCGGCTGACCTCCCTCCCTTCCACTATATATAGGGGCTAGGGGGGCGCATGCCCCCTTGGAGATCCCATCTAAAAGGGGGGGGGGCCTGGGGGCAACGGCCCCCTTAGGGTTTCCAACCAGGGGGGCGCAAGCCCCCTCGGGGGCAACGGCCCCCTAGGGTTTCCAACCCTAGGCGCCTTGGGCCCTTGGGTGGGGCGCACCAGCCCATCAGGGGATGGTTCCCACGCCACTTCAGCTCATGGGGCCCTCCGGGATAGGTGGCCCCATCTGGTGGACCCCCGGGACCCTTCTGGTGGTCCCGATACAATACCGGTAACCCCCGAAACCTTCCTGCTGGCCGAAACTGGACTTCCTATATATAAATCTTTACCTCCAGACCATTCTGGAACTCCTCGTGACGTCCGGGATCTCATCCGGGACTCCAAACAACTTTCGGGTTACTGCATACTAATATCTCTACAACCCTAGCATCACCGAACCTTAAGTGTGTTGACCTTATGGGTTCGGGAGACACGCAGACATGACCGAGACGCCTCTCTGGTCAATAACCAACAGCGGGATCTAGATACCCATGTTGGCTCCCACATGCTCCTCGATGATCTCATCGGATGAACCACGATGTCGAGGACTTAATCAATCCCGTATTCAATTCCCTTTGTCAATCGGTACGTTACTTGCCCGAGACTCGATCGTCGGTATCCCAATACCTTGTTCAATCTCGTTACCGGCAAGTCAATTTACTCGTACCTAATGCATGATCCTGTGACCAACCCCTTGGTCACATTGAGCTCATTATGATGATGCATTACCGAGTGGGCCCAGAGATACCTCTCCGTCATACGGAGTGACAAATCCCAGTCTCGATTCGTGCCAACCCAACAGACACTTTCGGAGATACCCGTAGTGCACCTTTATAGCCACCCAGTTACGTTGTAACGTTTGATACACCCAAAGCACTCCTACGGTATCTGGGAGTTGCACAATCTCATGGTCTAAGGAAATGATACTTGACATTAGAAAAGCTCTCACAAAACGAACTTACACGATCTTTGTGCTATGCTTAGGTTTGGGTCTTGTCCATCACATCATTCTCCTAATGATGTGATCCCGTTATCAATGACATCCCCATGTCCATAGCCAGGAAACCATGACTATCTGTTGATCAACGAGCTAGTCAACTAGAGGCTCACTAGGGACACATTGTGGTCTATGTATTCACACATGTATTACGATTTCTGGATAATACAATTATAGCATGAATAATAGACAATTATCATGAACAAGGAAATATAATAATCATTTTATTATTGCCTCTAGGGTATATTTCCAACAAACCTCACCTCCCAAGAAGACGACATTAATCTACATCGGAGCTCCATAGACTACGTCCAAACGGACGAACTCAAGGAGGATCGAAACCCGGAAGACAAACTCGAAGAAGAAGCGCCGCCATTCGCGCGAGCACCGCATCTGCGAGGACTAAAAAACCATAGCCTAACGTACTAACCTGTGCGGGGGCACTAGGATTCTTCTCCCCACCACAGGCCGCCAGAGCAGCTGAGGGGAAGCAAATCCACGGGCTCGCCGGTGAAGTTTGAAGGGGAAACTTTGTCCTGGCCGCCTAGGGTTAGGGTAGGAAACGAGAGATGTGTGTTTGAATCTGGTTATATGTTGTCGCGCGATCAATTTTTTTTGAACACTTTAAAAACGCAAGATGCTTATGTAAATACACAGAAACTCATCCATTCCATTTATATATTTATTTGGCATTTTTGAAACTCTGAGTCCTTCCAATATTTTAACTTTCGAAATTTGTACCCTGATACACTCGATGGCACCGTTGATGCAGACGGGCCCACTCTCATGTGGAGCGGTGCTACAAGCCTGCCCTTGAGCTGCCGCAAGAGACGGCCACCGACGCTTCATGGGTCACAGTTGGTGATGCAAGGACCATTGCCAATGTTGCAAGTGAAGACGGTGATGTTGCAAGTCCGAGAGGGGGGGAGGTTGTGAGCCGGTGAGATGAGTTGATGCCGTGAGCCAGGGGCGAGGACATTGCGATGTGGACGAGGAGGGGAAGGTATAGACAAAGGACATGAGTGTTCTTTCCTCCTATTGCGCACTTGGTAGGAGGGCGGTAAGGAACGACATGAGGAGTGGGTTCCAACGAGGAAGGCAATTCTACGAGAGGGAGGCAATCGATTTGGACGCCCCATCGCTCGTTCGACTCATCCACAAAAGTATAGCTTGATCAATTTTTTCTTAAAATACGTGCATGCCTTGTAAACCTAAAATGTAGGTGTGGGCATTCTAATCGAGAATCAATCTACATCGAACCAAAAAACCAAGACCGAAATCGAATGAACCAAGACCTAAAAAAATTGGTCCGTAATATGATTCTCATTTTTAAAGGACCAAAATCAATTGGGGGAATTCGGTTAACATATGTAGGAAACATCTACAAGCCTCCAACGAAACAACACATCAAACATCCCGCCCCCCTTCTGAAGGAAATATGCCCTGGAGGCAATAATAAAGTTGTTATTTATATTTCTTTATATCATGATAAATGTTTATTATTAATGCTAGAATTGTATTAACCGGAAAATTAGTACATGTGTGAATACATAGACAAACAGAGTGTCACTAGTTTGCCTCTACTTGACTAGCTCGTTGAATCAATGATGATTATGTTTCCTAACCATAGACATGAGTTGTCATTTGATTAACGGAAGGCCCGGCCCATAGGCCGGGCAAACGGGGCGCCCGCCCTGGGCCCCGAGGAGGCAGGGGCCCCGGCCAGGTAGTATTCTTGCAGGCAGCCCATAAACTACATGAAAAAAAATGAGGCCCAAGGAATCGATCGTAGTCTGACCCAGCGACTCCTTTGCTTCCTCAATCGCAGGCTCAGCGCCGCCGGCCGCCCCTACCGTGCCTCCCCAATTCTAGTGTCCTGGCCGACCATTAATGACGTGAATTCCCCAATCGGCTCTCCTTCCTTCTCATCATTGTGCCTGTTCACTTTGGAGAGAGACCATGAGGGTAGATGTTCTCTCCACTGTTTCCAGTAATTATGTTCCTTAATTCAGAGATTCATTGATAAGCTCTGCGCAGGATTCCACATCGCACATCCACCAAATCTACATGGGTCTTATTCTACTCTTCATTGGATCCAAACGTTGGAGAGTGCTCAGGCAGGAGACTAGAGAAGGGAGAAATTTTGTTCACCTCATGGCGTTGTATTTTTGTTCGTGCTGATTACTGCAGCATATGGATCAAGCCATCTACATCATCATTTCATTTCCAGGTGCTGTTGATCCTTGTATTAACCATTTTTATACAGCTTATTTAGTGACATGTCTTCAAGAAATTATTTGTCTGCTAGTGGAATCCCAAAAGGGATCAATTGCTAAGTTCTTCAAAACTAGTAATTATTTGAGGGAATCTGCATGTTTTGATCATCATAGTATAAACATGAAATTGTCAGTTTGCTTTGCCATGCCTTATGCAGGATAGCTTGGAACAGGTGAGTTATTATTTTGGTGAAGAATTTTTATGTGAAGAACATGCAGATTGGGGAGGATCCAGAAAAAAAATGTAAGTTGTTGCATTAATTTTATATCTCATGGTAACGCAAATGTTTTAAGAAGCAACCAATTTCGACAAGGCCATTTGTTGTGCAGAAAAAAATGTCCCCATTGACAATTAAGAAATCAATCTTTTGTGGAGCTGTATTGTTTCATTACTATCATGATACAATTCTCTTGATTGATAAATAGTTGTACTGTCAGTCTTAAGAGTCCAAAGATAATCAATCAATGATGTGCATTGGATATTTATTTTAAGCTTTTGTGTTTCAAGAAGGGCCCCTTGTTCTTGTCTTGCCCCTGGGCCACGTATATCTATGGGACGGCCCTGATTAACGGGATCACATCATTAGAGAATGATGTGATTGACTTGACCCATCCATTAGCTTAGCACGATGATCGTTTAGTTTGTTGCTATTGCTTTCTTCATGACTTATACATGTTCCTATGACTATGAGATTATGCAACTCCCGAGTACCGGAGGAACACTTTGTGTGCTACCAAACGTCACAACGTAACTGGGTGATTATAAAGGTGTTCTACAGGTGTCTCCGATGGTACTTATTGAGTTGGCATAGACCGAGATTAGGATTTGTCACTCCGATTGTCGGAGAGGTATCTCTGGGCCCTCTCGGTAATGTACATCACAATAAGCCTTGCAAGCAATGTAGCTAATGAGTTAGTTACGGGATGTAGCATTACGAAATGAGTAAAGAGACTTGTCGGTAACGATATTGAACTAGGTATTGAGATACCGACGATCAAATCTCGGGCAAGTAACATACCGATGACAAAGGGAACAACATATAATGTTATGTGGTTTGACCGATAAAGATCTTCGTAGAATATGTAGGAGCCAATATGAGCATCCAGGTTCCGCTATTGGTTATTGACCGGAGACGAGTCTCGGTCATGTCTACATAGTTCTCGAACCCGTAGGGTCCGCACGCTTAACGCTCGGTGACGATCGGTAATATGAGTTTATGTGTTTTGATGTACCGAAGGTAGTTCAGAGTCACGGATATGATCAAGGACATGACGAGGAGTCTCGAAATGGTCGAGACATAAAGATCGATATATTGGATGACTATGTTTGGACTTCGGAAGGGTTCCGGGCAAGTTCAGATAAATACCGGAGTACCGGGGGGTTACCGGAACCCCCCGGGGAGTGTAATGGACCTATTGGGCCTTAGTGGGGAAGAGGAGGGGCGGCCAGGGCAGGCCGTGCACCCCTCCCCCTCTAGTCCGAATTGGACGAGGGGGGCGGTGCCCCCCTTTCCTTCCCCCTCTCTCCTCCTTCCCTCTCTCCTACTCCTACTCTTGGAAGGGTTGGAGTCCTACTCCCGGTGGGAGTAGGACTCCCCTTGGGGCGCGCCTAGGAGGGCCGGCCTCCCCCCTCCTCCGCTCCTTTATATACGGGGAGGGGGGCACCCCATATACACACAAGTTGATCATTGATCTCTTAGCCGTGTGCGGTGCCCCCCTGACACGTCCATTTTGCATCATGCTTTTATATCGATATGTATTGCATTATGGGCTGTTATTACACGTTATGTCACAATACTTATGGCTATTCTCTCTTATTTTACAAGGTTTACATAAAGAGGGAGAATGCCGATAGCTGGAATTCTGGGCTGGAAAAGGAGCAAATATTAGAGACCTATTCTGTGCAACTCCAAAAGTCCTGAAACTCCACGGAATATCTTAAAATAAATAAAGAAAAATGCTCGCCAAAGATGAAGTCCAGGGGGCCCACACCCTGCTCACGAGGGTGGGGGGCGCGCCCCCTACCTCGTGGGCCCCCTGGTGGGTCTCCGACGTCCATGTTCTCCTATATTAAGTCTTTCGATGAGAAAAAAATAGGAAGCAACCTTTCGGGACGAGACTCCGCCGCCACGAGGCGGAACCGAGGTGGAACCAATCTAGAGCTCCGGCAGAGCTGTTCTGCCGGGGAAACTTCCCCCCGGGAGGGGGAAATCATCACCATCGTCATCACCAACGCTCCTCTCATCGTGAGAGGGCAATCTCCATCAACATCTTCACCAGCACCATCTCATCTCCAAACCCGAGTTCATCTCTTGTATCCAATTATTGTCTCAAAGTTCGGGATTGGTGCTAGTAGGTTGCTAGTAGTGTTGATTTCTCCTTGTAGTTGATGCTAGTTGGTTTATTTGATGGAAGATCATATGTTCAGATCCTTTATGCATATTATTACCGCTCTGATTATGAACATAAATATGCTTTGTGAGTAATTACGTTTGTTCCCGAGGACAAGGGAGAACTCTTGCTATTAGTAGTCATGTGAATTTGGTATTCGTTTGATATTTTGATAATATGTATGTTGTCTAGCCTCTAGTGGTGTTATGTGAACATCGACTACATAACACTTCACCATTATTTGGGCCTAGAGGAAGACATTGGGAAGTAATAAGTAGATGATGGGTTGCTAGAGTGATAGAAGCCTAAACCCTAGTTTATGTGTTGCTTCGTAAGGGGCTGATTTGGATCCATATGTTTCATGCTATGGTTAGGTTTACCTTAATACTTTTGTTGTAGTTACGGATGCTTGCAATAGAGGTTAATCATAAGTGGGATGCTTGTTCAAGTAAGAACAGTACCCAAGCACCGGTCCACCCACATATCAAATTATCAAAGTATTGAACGCGAATCATATGAACGTGATGAAAACTAGCTTGACGATATTCCCATGTGTCCTCAGGAGCGCTTTTCCTATTATAAGAGTTTGTTCCAGCTTGTCCTTTGCTACAAAAAGGATTGGGCCACCTTGCTGCACCTTATTTACTTTTGTTACTTGTTGCTCGTTACAATTTACCTTATTACAAAACTATCTGTTACCACTTATTTTAGTACTTGCAGAGAATACCTTGCTGAAAACCGCTTATCATTTCCTTCTGCTCCTCATTGGGTTCGACACTCTCACTTATCGAAAGGACTATGATAGATCCCATATACTTGTGGGTCATCAAGACTCTTTTCTGGCGCCGTTGCCGGGGAGTGTAGCGCTTCTGGTAGGTGGAATTTGGTAAGGAAAAATTTATATAGTGTGCTGAAATTTACTGTCACTTGTTACTATGGAAAGTAATTCTCTGAGGGGCTTGTTCGGGGTATCTACACCCCGTCCAGTAGAGCAAAGAGTTGCTCCTCAACCTACTGAACCTATTGAAAATGAAACTCCTTTTATATTTCCTTCGGGTATAATGGAAAAACTGCTCGCTAATCCTTTTACACGAGATGGAACAAAGCATCCTGATGAGCACTTATTATATGTGGATGAAGTTTGTGGATTATTTAAGCTTGCAGGTGTATCCGATGATGTTGCTAAGAAGAAGGTCTTTCCTTTATCTTTGAAGGAAGACGCATTGATATGGTATAGGCTATGTGATACGAGATCGTGAGACTATAAAAGATTGAAATTGGAATTTCATCAAAAGTATTACCCTATGCATCTTGTTCATCGTGATCGCAATTATATATATAATTTCGGGCCTCCCGAAGGAGAAAGCATCGCTCAAGCTTGGGGGAGGCTTAAATCAATGTTATATTCATGCCCCAATCATGAGCTCCCGAGAGAAATAATTATGCAAAGTTTTTATGCTCGGCTTTCTCATAATAATCAAACCATGCTTGATACTTCTTGTGCTGGCTCTTTTATGATGAAGATTATTGAATTCAGATGGAACTTATTGGATAGAATTAAATGCAACTCTGAAGATTGGGACCTCGACGAAGGTAAGGAATCAGGTATGACACCTAAGTTTGATTGTGTTAAATCTTTTATGGAACTAATATTTTCCGTAAGTTTAGCACTAAATATGGACTTGATTCTGAGATAGTAGCTTCTTTATGTGAATCTTTTGCTACTTATGTTGATCTCCCTAAGAAGAAGTGGTTTAAATATCATCCTCCCATAGAAGTAAAAGTAGTTGCACCTATTAAAGTTGAAGAAAAGACTGTCACTTATAATGATCCTATTGCTCCTACTTCTTATGTCGAGAAACCACTCTTCCCTGATAGAATAAAGGATCATGCTAAAGCTTCAACTGTTGTACGTAAAAGCAATATTAGAACATATACACCTCCTGGGCAAGTTAAAGTAGAACCTAATTGTGACGCCCCGAGACCGATGCGCCGGGTGTCTTCCAGTTATTCATTGTTGTTGCCTTGTCATTTGTTTGCGTGTTGCATCATGTCTTGTCATCATGTGCATTGCATCATCTTGTTTTCAAAACTTGCATCCGTTCGGGTTTCCCCATTTCCGTCCGTTGTCCGTTTCGAGCTCAGACACACTCACACGCGCCCGCGGCATGTCCGAAATATTATTTTATAAGTGGCCGGGAAATGTTCTCGGAATGGGATGAAAGTTGGCGTGTGGTCTTATTATAGTGTAGATAGACCGCTTGTCAAGTTCCATCGCATTTGGAGTCCGTTTGACGCCCCAACGGATAACTATAGCGGCAATATAGCTGGTCTAACGTCGGACGTTTTCGGTCTCCGAAAACAGTCACCGGGCCTCCCTCTCTTCTCTTCTCTCAGCTCGAGACCGTCTACACAGCCCTCCTAGGCCCATGCCTACCCCACTCTCGGTTATGCCCGCGGCCCTTCTCGCACGCGCATCCGAAAGTTGTCCCGGACCCAACCCGGGCTGTCACTACCGTTGTGTCCGGATCATCCCCTAACGTCTACAAAACTTCACCATTTTCTCATTTGGACTCCCTAGTTTATTTTCCCGACCGTCCGATCTTGATCGGAGGGACGAGATAGCCCCTAACCTAATCTTCCTGAGATATATATTTGACCAACCCTAAATTCGAGGAGGCTTGTCCCATCATTCCCTTTCGGCCGCCGCCACTCTCCCTAGTTTTCAGCACCACCACAAATGGCAGCTTCCACCTTGCCCCGATCCAAATCCTCCCGCACCACCAAGATCTTCCTCACGCCCGTGCACTGCCTCCCGGCCATTAGGAGCTCAAAGCGCTGCCGCCCCTCGCCGGATCCGCGACTACCCCCTCTGACCTGCTCCATTCCGTCCAGTCCCCGGCGAATCCACCCCAAGTCTTGCGCCATCACCCGCCGAAGCATGCCGCCGGGCCCCTGTTCGCCCCTGTTTCGCTCGCGCTGACCTCGTCAGGTCTTAGCACCCACAGCCTCGCTTGAGGTCCAGATCGGGAGGAACCTGAGCTCCTCCATCTTCGTGCAGCGCCGACGACCTCGAGCACAGCCTCGCCGGAGTCCTAACAGGAACTGCTCGTCGCCCCTCTCCTTCCTCCCATTCTTCTTCTCTGTGCCTTAATCTCCCTCTCTTCCCTGTGTTCCCCTGCAGGAGCACCAGTCCTTGAACCGTCCCGTGCCGGCGGACCTCGATGGGGACCTCACCCGTACCTGCTCTGCCCCGCGCCTCGGATCCGTGCCCTGTCTCCATTCCCGCATCGTTCCCGCCGTGTCCCTGCTGCGTTGCCGTTCCCTTGCCGGGCCGCCAAGTTCCTCGACTCGCTGCCTCGTTGCCGCAGCAACGTCAGCAGTTCGCCAAGCCCCACAACCGCTCCTCTGTGCGCCCGTTGACCACATCCCGCATCAAGGCCCTGCGATCCCAGCCTCTTCCCCGCCTCCAGGTCGCCGCCCGCCTCACCGGAGTCCTCCTGCACCGCTCGTATCCGCCGCCGCTGCTGCCTCTCTGAACCTCGTGCCCAGCTGTTGTCTGTTTTGTTCAGTCGAGCAGAGCGCTCGTCCGCGCTGTTGACGCATCGCCTTTCCGCGTGGGCTGCCGCACCCCTGCTTCGCCTCTTTCGCAGCGCCTCCTAGGCCCAGCCGCAATCTACCAGCTCTGCCTCCCACCAACTGGGCCTCAGCCCACTAGGTGAGGACACCCAGCACCCTCTTTCCTGTGCAGCCCGGTAGACCAGATCTGGCCCGACTATTTTTTTCCTTTCCCTGCTGACGTTTTTCCTTTTATTCCAGTGCATGCATAATTACAGGAATGCCACTATTTTGTTTTGTTAATAACTAAATGTCCATGCGTCTAAATAAAACATGTTATATATGTAAGCTGCTTAGAATTTTGTGTAGTTTCATTTTGTGCAACTTTCAAATATATTAAAATTGTTTAAAATGTTGTTTGCATATATTTTCCCATATTGCCATGTAAAACGGTTTAATTCATAACTAAATAACCGTAGCTCGGTTTTTAATAAACTTTATATGTAAATGGGGTGGAAAAATGCCTAGTTTAACATGGTGGCCTCACTTTGCATGTTTAACAACTATAAAATATGGTTTAGGGAAGAACAGTACCAAATCTATAATATGCGCATGAGGAGTTTCCGAACTTGTTGTTTGTTGTTCCGGCCTCATTTAAACTTGCCTAGATAGGTAGTTATCATTTGCTTCACCCCTTGCCATGTTAATCAACATCTATTATTGTTGGGTACATAAACGAGATCGAACTAAATAACTTGAATGTGGTGTTTGTGAATATGCATCTCGATGCATATTGAGCTCCACTTAATTTGTAGGATTGCTTGTGCACTTTGCCATGCCATGCTTCATTAAACCGGACATGCATCATACTCGATTGTGCATCATGCCGTGATTATGTGATGGTTGTTTACTTTGTTGTTTGTTTCTTTCCGGGTTACTTCTCGCGTTAGCTTCGGTTTCGTTCCGGAGTTGTGAGGACCCGTTCATCTACGTCCGTTTGTCTTCTTCATGGACTCGTTCTTCTTCCTTGCAGGATTTCAGGCAAGATGACCATACCCTCGAAATCACTTCTATCTTTGCTTGCTAGTTGCTGGCTCTTTTGCTATGCCTATGCTGCGATAGCTACCACTTGCTTATCATGCCTCCCATATTGTTGAACCAAGCCTCTAACCAACCTTGTCCTAGCAAACCGTTGTTTGGCTATGTTACCGCTTTGCTCAGCCCCTCTTATAGCGTTGTTAGTTGCAGGTGAAGATTGAAGTTTGTTCCTTGTTGGAACATGGAGATGTTGTTCCTTGTCGGAACATGTTTACTTGTTGGGATATCACAATATCTCTTATCTAATTAATGCATCTATATACTTGGTAAAGGGTGGAAGGCTCGGCCTTATGCCTGGTGTTTTGTTCCACTCTTGCTGCCCTAGTTTCCATCATATCGGTGTTATGTTCCTGGATTTTGCGTTCCTTATGCGGTTGGGTTATAATGGGAACCCCTTGACAGTTTGCCTTGAATAAAACTCCTCCAGCAATGCCCAACATTGGTTTTACCATTCGCCACCTAGCCTTTTCTTTTCCCTTGGGAGTCGCACTCCTGAGGGTCATCATTATTTTACCCCCCGGGCCAGTGCTCCTCCGAGTGTTGGTCCAAACTAGAGCCCTGTGCAGCGCCCCCTCGGGGAAACTCGAGGTTTGGTTTTAGTTGTATGGAGAGCTCATTTGAGTGTGCCCTGAGAACGAGATATGTGCAGCTCCTATCAGGATTTGTCAGCACATTCGGGCGGTGTTGTTGGACTTGTTTTATCATTGTCGAAATGTCTTGTAACCTAGATGCCGAGTCTGATCGGAATGTCTTGGGAGAAGGAATATCCTTCGTTGACCGTGAGAGCTTGTGATGGGCTAAGTTGGGACACCCCTGCAGGGATTTGAACTTTCGAAAGCTGTGCCCGCGGTTATGGGCAGATGGGAATTTGTTAATGTCCGGTTGTAGATAACATGAAACTTAACTTAATTAAAATACACCAACCGCGTGTGTTACCATGATGGTCTCTTCTTGGCGGAGTCCGGGAAGTGAACACGGTGTTGGAGTAATGCTTGACATAGGTTGTTGTAGGATCACTTCTTGATCATAGTTTCTCGATCGTGCTTTGCCTTCTCTTCTCGCTCTCTTTTGCGTATGTTAGCCACCAAATATGCTAGTCGCTTGCTGCAGCTCCACATCATACCTTACCTTACCTATAAGCTTAAATAGTCTTGATCGCGAGGGTATGAGATTGCTGAGTCCCCGTGACTCGCAGATACTTCCAAAACCAGTTTGCAGGTGTCGATGATATCGTGCAGGTGATGCAACCAAGCTCAAGGAGGAGCTCATTGAAGATCTTGTCGTTTGTGTTGTTTTAATTCTAGTTGATCAGTAGTGGAGCCCAGTTGGGGTCGATCGGGGATCTGTGTAGCATTTGGGGTAGTCTTCTTTTATTTTGGTTCCGTAGTCGGACCTTGATTGTATTTGGATGATGTAATGCTTTATTCATGTATTGTGTGAAGTGGCGATTGTAAGCCAACTATGTATCTCTTTCCCTTATGTATTACATGGGTTGTGTGAAGATTACCTCACTTGCGACATTGCTTTCAATGCGGTTATGCCTCTAAGTCATGCTTCGACACGTGGGAGATATAGCCGCATCGAGGGCGTTACAAGTTGGTATCAGAGCCTTCCCCGACCTTAGGAGCCCCCTGCTTGATCGAATCATTGGTGTTGTTGAGTCTAGAAAAATGTTTTGAGTCATTTAGGAATTATATATATCGGAGAGTTAGGAATTCTTTTTACTCCTCAGTCCCTTCATCGCTCTGGTAAGGCATCCTGACGTAGAGTTTTGACTCTTCTCTTCTCAAATTTCACTAAATTTTTTAGGATCACGCGGGTATCTTGAAATCGTCCGATGGTTTTGTGACAAGAACATTGTTCTTGGTGCCTCCTGTCATTTAGGGGTTGTGGCAGTGTCCCGGGGAGTTGAGCTCCGAGGTGTTGTCGTCACAATTTTATCGTTGCAGTTTCTGGAATACCTGAGTTTAGTTTCGACGACATCGAAAATCTCTTTTATGCAGTTGTTGGTGAGATAACCTCGACGCCACCCAGTACTGGGGCGGGAGTTCGGGAGTATTGTCATAACTCGTATAACAGATGCTTTTCGAAGGTTGAGGTAAACGATTTCCGAAGGTTTCTTGGTTATGTGTTGAAGGATGGATACAGCTGGATGTAGGATTTACTAGTTTTGGGTGAGATATTATGCTTCCCCTGTATCCCCAACACCTGATTGCATAACCGGAAAGTTTCGGGAGTTTATAAGTGGGAATTCAAGTAGCTCTTAGGATATCTTTCCGACAGATGTATGATATGAAATTGGGGTTCGACGTCTAGTGGTCCGCCTATTCACGGTCGGTTTTACAGTGGTCTCGTTGTGTCTTAAAGAGTCCTTGGCTATGCTGACTCGGGGATGCTTCGTATGTCATGTGCACTGCCTTGTACATGATGGTGCTGTACGATCGAGCCCGTGTAGGCCCCACCATGAAAACTTCGGACGAAATCTCTATCATATGTTTGTTCCGGCTTATTCTGCAAGCCAACCCTTTGTTTTTGTTTCGAGTAGTGGTATTCGAGTTGCTTCGAAGTCAAATGTTGATTCCATACCTTTCCTAAACGGTGTTCTCATACTCCTATGTGAATACTAATCCCTCATGATAATTGAGATTGTCATGTAAATCCTTTTTCACCGGCGTGTTTCTTTTCAAGTGGATCCGATCGTTTTCAACATCCGCTTGATCAAGTATCAGTTCTTCTCAAGGTGTTTGTTTCATTCGTCTCCAAGTTGCCTTTGTTTTTTTCCCACCCACCCACCCTTTTTTCTTCAAGGACTCGGATTTCTTAGTTCGTTATCCATTTTATGGATATAAAGTCTCTCCATTCCTTTTCCATCAATATTCTTATCCGGTGATTCTAATGAAGATTCTAACGGGGCCTCAAGTTCATCATTCTTCATTCTTTTCATCTCCGGTGGTTTCAAGTCAAGCTTTGTTGATCATACCCTTTCCTCGTTTCAATACCTTCTCATGTCGATGCACCTCATATTCATTCATTTCCCGCTATTCAATTGTTCCGGAGTGCTCAAGCTATCTCGAAGATTCGTGTTTCCACTCTACATTTGTTCAAACTCTTTCTAGGATGTTATCTCATTCAAGCCTTTTAAATCAACTGGTGCAATCTCTCTTCAAAAATCATCAACGGTGTTTCTTTTGAGTGGGCCTTAACCCACATGTCTTTTCCCAGGATCTTACCTGACTCTTCTTATTTTACCGGAGCTTCTCAAATTCTTTTCCAAGCTTGACGTAAGAATGATTTATCATCAGTTAAATGTATTTCTCCAAGATCTTTCAAATTCTTTTCATCATTGGCTCTACCTTTTCTATTATTCGTTCTGGAGTGCCTCAACAATTCTTGGTGGTGCTTCTCATCATCATTTATCAACTTTTGAATACCGAAGGAGAGTTTCCCTTCATATCGTGCTCCATTCTCTTCAAGATTCATGGCTCTACCTTCGTGCCATCCTCTCATAATTGTTTCGGTTGTGAGAATTTCGTTTCACCCATCCGAAGCATTTCAATAGTATTTCAGTTTGTTTTCTACGAAGCCCATCATTTCAGAAGATGTATTCATTCTAGCTTTCATCTCTCGTTCTCCAAATCTTACCGGTACTTCATCCAAGTATCCCCTAGTCAGCTCGGGCTCTCTTCGTTCACTTGTATCTAAATCCCCTCAAGCATCTTCGTTCATTTGCTAATCCTTCCCGGTGTTTCTTCATGTTTTATTCGTTCTTTTTCAATTCTTATGGTGGTTCGTTAAAGATCTCTCTTCCTTGGTTATAATATCAATTCATTCGTTATGTCATCCTGCCGGTGGATCATCGAAGACCTTCTCAAGTTGGCGCTATATCTATCTTAATCTTTTCTATGACAATAAGTAATGTGTCAAGTCCATTGATTGTCATCAATTTAATTGGTGAAGGATAAGCATAATGTAATTCTTATTCTTGTTTCTTCCAAGTGATTCAATTTCTTATTCCGGAGGCTCATCAAATTCCGATTTAAATTGTTTCATCTTCTCTTTTTCCCGGAGTTCCAACAATTTTAAACTATTTCACCACACAGATTCATCTAAATCGGTACAAGGATTCACCTTGTGTTTTCAACTTCTTTTTCCTTCCGTTTGATCATCCTTTTGTTTACCGGAGTTCTTCATGAAGGTTCTACATGATGGTTCATCAAGGATGTAATTCCTTCTCGAAGTGTTCATCGAGATTCTTTTCTAAGGAGCTCAAGTATTCTTTATCTTGCATTTCAAAGTGCAATTATTTCTACCTTATCATTCGAGCTGGTATTATGCCATTCTTGATAATTTGAGTTCATGTCTCATGATTCACATGTTGTTAAGAATGAGGTATTTTAAATCCATCAATCTCTTCTTTGGATTTACCTTGGGTTATATTTCACCTAAAGTCTTCCCTAAGGTTTGTTGCTATTTATGGTGTTTATAAAGGACCCAAGTTCTTCTTTTATCCTTCCGGCGAGATAAGTTTCTCGCCTCCTCGCCCATATCAATCCAATTTTTTTTCCCGTAAGTGGCTGGTTGACACCTTATAATTTGAGATGTATTCCATAAGACCATATCAAGTTTATTCTTTTTGTTGTTGGTGTTCCAACAACTCCGTTCGACCCTTCTCCTAAGGATGCCTTTTAAAGCTCAATTGTGACATAAGTTGGCATTTTCCTCTCCATTCTTTTACTTCAATTATCTATCTTCTATTCCTTCATCTGGAGGCATTGTGATGTTGCTCTTTTCTCTCATCATCTCGAATGGTGAGGATCGTGTTCTTTTCTTGCTTATCCATTTAACCGGAGTGTTGTGCCTTTTGCTAAAGTTATCTTCGCCTTATCAAGCTTTGCATCTCTTTTCAACCGGAGTGCTGCGAATTTGTTCTTCCTTATTACTCTTCCCTACCGGAGTGCTTTCAACCTTGTTCTTCCTCGTTCCTCTTTCCTAACGGAGTGCTTTCTACTTTGTTCATCTCTGTTGTATTCTTTTCTCGAAATGGCTTAACCTTTGCAAGGTTCTTTGGTTTCACTCGTTTGTCAAAGGAGCAACTTAGATTTACCTCTCCTCTTTCTCTTCCGTTTCCCTCCGGTGCCATTCTAGATCTCGGGACGAGATCCTCTCGTAGTGGTGGAGTGTTGTGATGCCCCGACACCGATGCGCCAGGTGTCTTCCAGTTATTCATTGTTGTTGCCTTGTCATTTGTTTGCGTGTTGCATCTTGTCTTGTCATCATGTGCATTGCATCATCTTGTTTTCAAAACTTGCATCCGTTCATGTTTCCCCAGTTCCGTCCGTTGTCCGTTTCGAGCTCAGACACACTCACACGCGCCCGCGGCATGTCCAAAATATTATTTTATAAGTGGCCGGGAAATGTTCTCGGAATGGGATGAAATTTGGCGTGTGGTCTTATTATAGTGTAGATAGACCGCCTATCAAGTTTCATCACATTTGGAGTCCATTTGACGCCCCAACAGATAACTATAGCGGCAATATAGCTGGTCTAACGTCGGACGTTTTCGGTCTCCAAAAACAGTCGCCAGGCCTCCCTCTCTTCTCTTCTCTCAGCTCGAGACCGTCTACACAGTCCTCCTAGGCCCATGCCTACCCCTCTCTCGGTTATGCCCGCGGCCCTTCTCGCACGCGCATCCGAAAGTTGTCCCGGACCCAACCCGGGCTGTCGCTACCGTTGTGTCCGGATCATCCCCTAACGTCTACAAAACTTCACCGTTTTCTCATTTGGACTCCCTAGTTTATTTTCCCGACCGTCCGATCTTGATCGAAGGGACGAGATAGCCCCTAACCTAATCTTCCTGAGATATATATTTGACCAACCCTAAATTCGAGGAGGCTTGTCCCATCATTCCCTTTCGGCCGCCGCCACTCTCCCTAGTTTTCAGCACCACCACAATCGGCAGCTTCCACCTTGCCCCGATCCAAATCCTCCCGCACCACCAAGATCTTCCTCACGCCCGTGCACTGCCTCCCGGCCATTAGGAGCTCAAAGCGCTGCCGCTCCTCGCCGGATCCGCGACTACCCCCTCTGACCTGCTCCGTTCCGTCCAGTCCCCGGCGAATCCACCCCAAGTCTCGCGCCATCACCCGCCGAAGCATGCCGCCGGGCCCTGTTCGCCCCTGTTTCGCTCGCGCTGACCTCGTCAGGTCTTAGCACCCGCAGCCTCGCTTGAGGTCCAGATCGGGAGGAACCTGAGCTCCTCCATCTTCGTGCAGCGCCGACGACCTCGAGCACAGCCTCGCCGGAGCCCCAACAGGAACTGCTCGTCGCCCCTCTCCTTCCTCCCATTCTTCTTCTCTGTGCCTTAATCTCCCTCTCTTCCCTGTGTTCCCCTGCAGGAGCACCAGTCCTTGAACCGTCCCGTGCCGGTGGACCTCGATGGGGACCTCACCCGTACCTGCTCTGCCCCGCGCCTAGGATCCATGCCCTGCCTCCATTCCCACATCGTTCCCGCCGTGTCCCTGCTGGGTTGCCGTTCCCTCGCCGGGCCGCCAAGTTCCTCGACTCACTGCCTCGTCACCGCAGCAACGTCAGCAGTTCACCAAGCCCCACAACCGCTCCTGTGTGCGTCCGTTGACCACATCCCGCGTCAAGGCCCTACGATCCTAGCCTCTTCCCCGCCTTCAGGTCGCCGCCCGCCTCACCGGAGTCCTCCTGCACCGCTCGTATCCGCCGTCGCTGCTGCCTCTCTGAACCTCGTGCCCAGCTGCTGTCTGTTTTGTTTAGTCGAGCAGAGCGCTCGTCCGCGCTGTTGACGCATCGCCTTTCCGCGTGGGCTGCCGCACCCCTGCTTCGCCTCTTTTGCAGCGCCACCTAGGCCCAGCCGCGATCTGCCAGCCCTGCCTCCCACCAACTGGGCCTCAGCCTACTAGGTGAGGACACCCAGCACCCTCTGTCCTGTGCAGCCCGGTAGACCAGATCCGGCCCGGCTATTTTTTTCCTTTCCCTACTGACGTTTTTTTCCTTTTATTCCAGTGCATGCATAATTACAGGAATGCCACTATTTTGTTTTGTTAATAACTAAATGTCCATGCATCTAAATAAAACATGTTATATATGTAAGATGCTTAGAATTTTGTGTAGTTTCATTTTGTGCAGCTTTCATCTATATTAAAATTGTTTAAAATGTTTTTTGCATATATTTTCCCATATTGCCATGTAAAACGGTTTAATTCATAACTAAATAACCGTAGCTCGGTTTTTAATAAACTTTATATGTAAATGGGGTGGAAAAATGCCTAGTTTAACATGGTGGCCTCACTTTGCATGTTTAACAACTATAAAATAGGGTTTAGGGCAGAACAGTACCAAATCTATAATATGCGCATGAGGAGTTTCCGAACTTGTTGTTTGTTGTTCCGGCCTCATTTAAACTTGCCTAGATAGGTAGTTATCATTTGCTTCACCCCTTGCCATGTTAATCAACATCTAATATTGTTGGGTACATAAACGAGATCGAACTAAATAACTTGAATGTGGTGTTTGTCAATATGCATCCCGATGCATATTGAGCTCCACTTAATTTGTAGGATTGCTTGTGCACTTTGCCATGCCATGCTTCATTAAACCGGACATGCATCATACTCAATTGTGCATCATGCCGTGATTATGTGATGGTTGTTTACTTTGTTGTTTGTTTCTTTCCGGGTTACTTCTCGCGTTAGCTTCGGTTTCGTTCCGGAGTTGTGAGGACCTGTTCATCTACGTCCGTTTGTCTTCTTCATGGACTCGTTCTTCTTCCTTGCGGGATTTCAGGCAAGATGACCGTACCCTCGAAATCACTTCTATCTTTGCTTGCTAGTTGCTCGCTCTTTTGCTATGCCTATGCTGCGATACCTACCACTTGCTTATCATGCCTCCCATATTGTTGAACCAAGCCTCTAACCCACCTTGTCCTAGCAAACCGTTGTTTGGCTATGTTACCGCTTTGCTCAGCCCCTCTTATAGCGTTGTTAGTTGCAGGTGAAGATTGAAGTTTGTTCCTTGTTGGAACATGGAGATGTTGTTCCTTATCGGAACATGTTTACTTGTTGGGATATCACAATATCTCTTATCTAATTAATGCATCTATATACTTGGTAAAGGGTGGAAGGCTCGGCCTTATGCCTGGTGTTTTGTTCCACTCTGGCCGCCCTATTTTCCGTCATATCGGTGTTATGTTCCCGGATTTTGCGTTCCTTACGCGGTTGGGTTATAATGGGAACCCCTTGACAGTTCGCCTTGAATAAAACTCCTCCGGCAATGCCCAACATTGGTTTTACCATTTGCCACCTAGACTTTTCTTTTCCCTTGGGAGTCGCACTCCTGAGGGTCATCATTATTTTACCCCCCGGGCCAGTGCTCCTCTGAGTGTTGGTCCAAACTAGAGCCATGTGCAGCGCCCCCTCGGGGTAACTCGAGGTTTGGTTTTAGTTGTATGGAGAGCTCATTTGAGTGTGCCCTGAGAACAAGATATGTGCAGCTCCTATCGGGATTTGTTGGCACATTCGGGCGGTGTTGCTGGACTTGTTTTACCATTGTAGAAATGTCTTGTAACCTGGATGCCGAGTTTGATCGGAATGTCTTGGGAGAAGGAATATCCTTCGTTGACCGTGAGAGCTTGTGATGGGCTAAGTTGGGACACCCCTGCAGGGATTTGAACTTTCGAAAGCCGTGCCCGCGGTTAAGGGCAGATGGGAATTTGTTAATGTCCGGTTGTAGATAACATGAAACTTAACTTAATTAAAATACACCAACCGCGTGTGTTACCATGATGGTCTTTTCTCGGCGGAGTCCGGGAAGTGAACACGGTGTTGGAGTAATGCTTGACATAGGTTGTTCTAGGATCACTTCTTGATCATAGTTTCTCGATCGTGCTTTGCCTTCTCTTCTCGCTCTCTTTTGCGTATGTTAGCCACCAAATATGCTAGTCGCTTGCTGCAGCTCCACATCATACCTTACCTTACCTATAAGCTTAAATAGTCTTGATCACAAGGGTGTGAGATTGCTGAGTCCCCGTGACTCGCAGATACTTCCAAAACCAGTTTGCAGGTGCCAATGATATCGTGCAGGTGATGCAACCAAGCTCAAGGAGGAGCTTGTTGAAGATCTTGTCGTTTGTGTTGTTTTCGTTCTAGTTGATCAGTAGTGGAGCCCAGTTGGGGTCGATCGGGGATCTGTGTAGATTTTGGGGTAGTCTTCTTTCATTTTGGTTCTGTAGTCGGACCATGAGTGTATTTGGTTGATGTAGTGTTTTATTTCTGTAATTTTGTGAAGTGGCGATTGTAAGCCAACAATGTATCTCTTTCCCTTATGTATTACATGGGTTGTGTGAAGATTACCTCACTTGCGACATTGCTTTCAATGCGGTTATGCCTCTAAGTCGTGCTTCGACACATGGGAGATATAGCCGCATCGAGGGCGTTACACTAATATTGCTATTGTTAAAGATCTCTTGTCTGATAATATTGATGGGCATGTTATTCAGTTCGAAGGTGAAACTGCTAGAATTGCTAAACCTTGTGCTAAAGATAAACATAGACCCGTGGTAGGCGTGCCTGTTATTTCTGTTAAAATAGGGGATCATTGTTATCATGGCTTATGTGATATGGGTGCTAGTGCTAGTGTTATACCACATAATTTATATGAAGAAATTAAGAATGAAATTTCACTTGCTGAGTTAGAAGATATTGATGTCACAATTAAACTTGCCAATAGAGATACTATTGCACCAATTGGAATTGTTAGAGATGTTGAAGTCTTGTGTGGGAAAACTAAATATCCTGCTGATTTTCTTGTTCTTACTTCCCCGCAAGATAGTTTTTGTCCTATTATATTTGGTAGACCCTTCTTAAATACTGTCAATGCTACCATAGATTGCACAAAGAATGTTGTTACTGTTGGCTTGGATGATATGGTTCATGAGTTTAATTTCTCTAAATTTAGTAAACAACATCGTGAGGAAGAATTACCCAGTAAGGATGAAATTATTGGTCTTGCTTATATTGCTGTACCTCCTAGTGATCCTTTAGAACACTATTTGCTAGACCATGAAAATGATATGTTCATGAATGAAAGAAGGGAAATAGATGAAGTATTCTTTAAACAGGAACCTATTCTGCAACACAACTTGCCTGTTGAAATTTTAGGAGATCCTCCTCCACCCAAGGGTGATCCCGTGTTTGAGCTTAAACCGTTGCCTGATAATCTTAAATATGCTTATCTTGATGAAAAGAAGATATATCCTGTTATTATTAGTGCTAACCTTTCAGAGCATGAAGAAGAAAGATTATTGAAAACTCTGAAGAAGCATCGTGCTGCTATTGGATATAATCTTGATGATCTTAAGGGCATTAGTCCCACTCTATGTCAACATAAAATAAATTTGGAAGCAGATGCTAAACCAGTTCATGATCCTCAACGACGTCTGAATCCTAAAATGAAAGAAGTGGTAAGAAAAGAAATACTCAAGCTTCTGGAAGCAGGTATAATTTATCCCATTGCTCATAGTGAGTGGGTAAGTCCTTTCCATTGTGTCCCTAAGAAGGGAGGTATTACTGTTGTTCCTAATGATAAAGATGAATTGGTTCCACAAAGAATTATCACATGTTATAGGATGGTAATTGATTTCCGCAAATTTAATAAAGCTACTAAGAAAGATCATTACCCCTTACCTTTTATTGATCAAATGCTAGAAAGATTATGCAAACACACACATTATTGCTTTCTAGATGGTTATTCTGGTTTCTCTCAAATACCTGTGTCGGCTAAAGATCAATCAAAGACTACTTTTACTTGCCTTTTTGGTACTTTTGCTTATAGACGTATGCATTTTGGTTTATGTAATGCACCTGCTACCTTTCAAAGATGCATGATGGCTATATTCTCTGACTTTTGTGAAAAGATTTGTGAGGTTTTCATGGATGACTTTTCGGTCTATGGTTCCTCTTTTGACGATTGCTTGAGCAATCTTGATCGAGTTTTGCAGAGATGTGAAGAAACTAATCTTGTCTTGAATTGGGAAAAGTGCCACTTTATGGTTAATGAAGGTATTGTCTTGGGGCACAAAGTTTCTGAAAGAGTTATTGAAGTTGATAAAGCCAAGGTTGATGCTATTGAAAAGATGCCATGTCCCAAGGACATCAAAGGTATAAGAAGTTTCCTTGGTCACGCCGGATTTTATAGGAGGTTCATTAATGACTTCTCAAAAATTTCTCGGCCTCTGACTAATTTATTGCAAAAAGATATACCATTTGTCTTTGATGATGATTGTGTAGAAGCATTTGAAATACTTAAGAAAGCATTAGTCTCTGCACCTATTGTTCAGCCACCTGATTGGAATTTACCCTTTGAAATTACGTGTGATGCTAGTGATTATGCTGTAGGTGTTGTTCTAGGGCAAAGAGTTGATAAGAAATTAAATGTTATTCATTATGCTAGTAAGACTCTAGACAATGCTCAAAGAAATTATGCTACTACTGAAAAAGAGCTTTTAGCAGTTGTATTTGCTTGTGATAAGTTTAGACCTTATATTGTTGATTCTAAAGTAACTATTCACACTGATCATGCTGCTATTAAATACCTTATGGAAAAGAAAGATGCTAAACCTAGACTTATTAGATGGGTTCTCTTGCTACAAGAATTTGATTTGCATATTGTTGATAGAAAGGGGGCTGAGAACCCCGTTGCAGACAACTTATCTAGGTTAGAAAATATTCTTGATGACCCACTACCTATTAATGATGACTTTCCTGTTGAACAATTAAATGTTATAAGTACTTCTCGTAGTACTCCATGGTATGCTGATTATGCTAATTATATTGTTGCTAAGTTTATACCACCTAGCTTCACATACCAGCAAAAGAAAAAATTCTTCTATGACTTGAGACATTACTTTTGGGATTACCCACATCTTTATAAAGGAGTAGATGGTGTTATTAGACGTTGTGTACCTGAGCATGAACAGGAACAGATCCTACGCAAGTGTCATTCGAGTCTTATGGAGGACACCACGCTGGAGATAGAACTGCACATAAGGTATTGCAATCTGGTTTTTATTGTCCTACTCTCTTCAAGGATGCCCGTAAGTTTGTCTTGTCATGTGATGAATGTCAAAGAATTGGTAATATTAGTAGACGTCAAGAAATGCCTATGAATTATTCTCTTGTTATTGAACCATTTGATGTTTGGGGCTTTGATTATATGGGACATTTTCCTGCCTCTAATGGATATACACATATTTTAGTTGCTGTTGATTACGTTACTAAGTGGGTAGAAGCTATTCCAACTAGTAGTGCTGATCATAACACTTCTATCAAAATTCTTAAGGAAGTTATTTTTCTGAGGTTTGGAGTCCCTAGATATTTAATGACTGATGGTGGTTCACACTTTATTCATGGTGCTTTCCGTAAAATGCTTGCTAAATATGATGTTAATCATAGAATTGCATCTCCTTATCATCCACAGTCTAGTGGTCAAGTAGAATTGAGCAATAGAGAGCTCAAATTAATTTTGCAAAAGACTGTTAATAGGTCTAGAAAGAATTGGTCCAAGAAACTTGATGATGCATTATGGGCATATAAAACTGCATACAAAAATCCTATGGGTATGTCTCCATATAAAATGGTATATGGAAAAGCATGTCACTTACCTCTTGAACTAGAACATAAGGCATATTGGGCTATTAAAGAGCTCAACTATGATTTCAAACTTGCCGGTGAGAAGAGGTTATTTGATATTAGCTCACTTGATGAATGGAGAACCCAAGCATATGAAAATGCCAAGTTATTTAAAGAAAAAGCTAAAAGATGGCATGACAAAAGGATACAAAAGCATGAGTTTAATGTAGATGATTATGTATTGCTATACAACTCTCGTTTAAGATCTTTTGCAGGAAAACTTCTCTCTAAATAGGAAGGCCCCTATGTTATCGAGGAGGTCTATCGTTCCGATGCAATAAAAATCAACAACTTCGAAGGCACAAATCCGAAGGTGGTAAACGGTCAAAGAATCAAACATTATATCTCAGGTAATCCCATAAATGTTGAAACCAATATTATTGAAACTGTAACCCCGGAGGAATACATAAGGGACACTTTCCGGAACATTTCAGATTCCGAAAGGGAATAGGTATGTGGTACGGTAAGTAAACCGACTCCAAAACAATTTTTAAGGCAATATTTCTCCGTTTTGGAATATTTAGAAAAATAGAAAAATAAGTAGCAGTCCGGGAAGGACATGAGGGCCCCACGAGGGTGGTGGGCGCGCCCTACCCCCTTGGGCGCGCTCCCCTACCTCGTGAGTGCCTCGTGTGCCTTCCGGACTCCGTTTTCTTGCACGTTACATATTTTGGTCGGTAAAAATTCATTATATATTCTCCCAAAGGTTTTGACTCCCGTATCACGCAAAAATCTCCTATTCTTGTTTCGAGCTGTTTTTCTGACAGATCTAGGTTATCATGACGGCCCCAAGCACCTCCAAGGACAAGTTCTTCGAGGAGGTCATCAACCCTTACCTCGCGGAGGTGTTGCGACACCCTCAAACCATTGAGATGCGTGATGGGTTGCTGCACATCCGCGATGAAGAGGGACCAAAGGGGACCGGAAGCATGGAGACGAGGCTCGAAGCAGTGGAGCAACAAGTTTTCAAGTGCCAAAGGATGGTGGATCGTGGAATCAACGCTAGCCACATGATGCTCGCGGAGTTCACCAACAACTACAAGCCAGATGCCAAGAATACCGAGGAGGCCATCTTCAAGCTACATGAGAAGATCGAGCACCTCCAAGCCCAAGTCTATGACCTTCAAAACCAAAACTGTGAGTATGAATATAGATTCAAAAGAATTAGTTTGGCTGCAGATTTGAGGATTCTGGAGACTCGATCATCTTTCTATGATGGTGAACCTATGCCTTGGAAGATGGATGACAAGCCCGCATCATCAACAACACCTCCACCGTCTCCTCCAACAAAGAAGAATTGAGTATCTGGGTATGGGCACTCCCCTTGGCAACTGCCAAGCTTGGGGGAGGTGCCCCGGTATCGTATCACAATGACAACTCCCATCTTTACCATTTTTCTTAGTTCGATCCTATTAGTAGTATCTTGATCTAGTAGAATAAAGTTTATGGCATGATCTAGTTTTGAGTTTTGCTTTATGATCTCTCTATGTAATCGAGTCCGTGAGTTATATATAATAAAGATTAGTGTTGAGTCAAGGGCCTGATTATTTTGCCATGATCTTGGGTGAATAAAAGAAAAGAGAAAAAGAATAAAAAGAAACAACAAGTTCATATTGATCTTATTGAGAGTAATGACTTCACATAGAAAGAGTATGATGATTAAAGTTGTTGGGAGTTGGCAGACATAGCTTTGGTCATTGTTGCAATTAATAGGAGGTAATAAGGAAAGAGAGGTTTCACATATAGATATATTATCATTGACATCTTTTATGATTGGAAGCACTCATTAAAATATGACATGCTAAAGAGTTGATGTTGGACAAGGAAGACAACGTAATGAGTTATGTCTTTCTTATATCTGAGATAAAGTATGTTGTCATGGTTCCTCTAACTTGTTGAGCTTGCCTTTCCCCCTCATGCTAGCCAAATTCTCAGCACCAAGTAGAAATACTACTTGTGCTTCCAAATATCCTTAAACCAGTTTTGCCATGAGAGTCCACCATATCTACCTATGGATTGAGTAAGATCCTTCAAGTAAGTTGTCATCGGTGCAAAGCAATAAAAATTGCTCTAAATATGTATGATTGATTGGTGTGGGAGAAATAAGATTTATACAATCTTGTGATGTGGAAGTAATAAAGGCAACGGACTGCATAATAAAGGTTCACATCACAAGGGGCAATATAAAGTGACGTTCTTTCGCATTGAGATTTTGTGCATACAACCATAAAAGCGCATGGAAACCTCTGCTTCCCTCTGCGAAGGGCCTATCCTTTATTATTATCTTCCACCTTATGCAAGAGTCACGGTGATCTTCACCTTTCCTTTTTCACTTTATCCTTTGGCAAGCTTAGCATGTTGGAAAGAACATGATATATATATCTAATTGGATGTAGGGGAGCATGAACCATTGTTGTTGACATTACCCTTGAGGTAAAAGGTTATGGGGCAAAACTATAAGCCCCTATCTTTCTCTGTGTCCGATTAAAACTCCGTAACCACAAGTATCGCATGAGTGTTAGCAATTATGAGGGACTAAATGATAGTTGACTATGTGGACTTGCTTTTTAGCTCTGACATGGACTCTTTCCGATGTTATGACAAATTGCAATTGCTTTAATGGCTGAGATTATAGTTTGTCGGAGCCCAATAATGTTTATGATTTATACTTTTGCATTGTGAATAGATCATCACTTGAACATAAGTAATCATATGACAAAACCTATATATGTTGCTATTATAAGAATAATCATGATGACTTCATGTCCGTATTTTATTTTTATCGATGCCTCTACCTCTAAACATGAGGACATATTTATTGTTATCGGCTTTTCGCTTGAGGACAAGCGAGGTCTAAGCTTGGGGGAGTTGATACGTCCATTTTGCATCATGCTTTTATATCGATATTTATTGCATTATGGGCTGTTATTACACGTTATGTCACAATACTTATGGCTATTCTCTCTTATTTTACAAGGTTTACATAAAGAGGGAGAATGCCGACAGCTGGAATTCTGGGGCTGGAAAAGGAGCAAATATTACAGACCTATTCTGTGCAACTCCAGAAGTCCTGAAACTCCATGGAATATCTTAAAATAAATAATGAAAAATCCTCGCCAAAGATGAAGTCCAGGGGGCCCACACCCTGCTCACGAGGGTGGGGGGCGCGCCCCCTACCTCGTGGGCCCCCTGGTGGGTCTCCGACGTCCATCTTCTCCTATATGAAGTCTTTCGATGAGAAAAAAATAGGAAGCAACCTTTCGGGAGAAGACTCCGCCGCCACGAGGCGGAACCGAGGCGGAACCGATCTAGAGCTCCGGCGGAGCTGTTCTGCCGGGGAAACTTCCCTCTGGGAGGGGGAAATCATCACCATCGTCATCACCAACGCTCCTCTCATCGGGAGAGGGCAATCTCCATCAACATCTTCACCAACACCATCTCATCTCCAAACCCTAGTTCATCTCTTGTATCCAATTCTTGTCTCAAAGTCCGGGATTGGTGCTAGTAGGTTGCTAGTAGTGTTGATTACTCCTTGTAGTTGATGCTAGTTGGTTTATTTGGTAGAAGATCATATGTTCAGATCCTTTATGCATATTATTACCCCTATGATTATGAACATGAATATGCTTTGTGAGTAATTACGTTTGTTCCTGAGGACAAGGGAGAAGTCTTGCTATTAGTAGTCATGTGAATTTGGTATTCATTTGATATTTTGATAAGATGTATGTTGTCTAGCCTCTAGTGTTATGTGAACGTCGACTACATAACACTTCACCATTATTTGGGACTAGAGGAAGGCATTGGGAAGTAATAAGTAGATGATGGGTTGCTAGAGTGACAGAAGCTTAAACCCTAGTTTATGCGTTGCTTCGCAAGGGGCTGATTTGGATCCATATGTTTCATGCTATGGTTAGGTTTACCTTAATACTTCTGTTGTAGTTGCGGATGCTTGCAATAGAGGTTAATCATAAGTGGGATGCTTGTTCAAGTAAGAACAACACCCAAGCACCGGTCCACCCACATATCAAATTATCAAAGTATCAAACGTGAATCATATGAACGTGATGAAAACTAGCTTGACGATATTCCCATGTGTCCTCGGGAGCACTTTTCCTATTATAAGAGTTTGTTCCGGCTTGTCCTTTGCTACAAAAGGATTGGGCCACCTTGTTGCACTTATTTACTTTTGTTACTTGTTGCTCGTTACAATTTACCTTATTACAAAACTATCTGTTACCACTTATTTCAATACTTGCAGAGAATACCTTGCTGAAAACCGATTATCATTTCCTTCTGCTCCTCGTTGGGTTCGACACTCTTACTTATCGAAAGGACTACGATAGATCCCCTATACTTGTGGGTCATCAAGACTCTTTTCTGGCGCCGTTGCCGGGGAGTGTAGCGCCTTTGGTAAGGAAAAATTTATATAGTGTGCTGAAATTTACTGTCACTTGTTACTATGGAAAGTAATTCTCTGAGGGGCTTGTTCGGGGTACCTTCACCCTGTCCAGTAGAGCAAAGAGTTGCTCCTCAACCTACTGAACCTACTGAAAATGAAACTCCTTTTATATTTCCTTCGGGTATAATGGAAAAACTGCTCGCTAATCCTTTTACAGGAGATGGAACAAAGCATCCTGATGACCACTTATTATATGTGGATGAAGTTTGTGGATTATTTAAGCTTGCAGGTGTATCCAATGATGTTGCTAAGAAGAAGGTCTTCCCTTTATCTTTGAAGGAAGACGCATTGATATGGTATAGGCTATGTGATACGAGATCGTGGGACTATAAAAGATTGAAATTGGAATTTCATCAAAAGTATTACCCTATGCATCTTGTTCATCGTGATCGCGATTATATATATAATTTCTGGCCTCGCGAAGGAGAAAGCATCGCTCAAGCTTGGGGGAGGCTTAAATCAATGTTATATTCATGCCCCAGTCATGAGCTCCTGAGAGAAATAATTATGCAAAGTTTTTATGCTCGGCTTTCTCATAATAATCAAACCATGCTTGATACTTCTTGTGCTGGCTCTTTTATGATGAAGACTATTGAATTCAGATGGAATTTATTGGATAGAATTAAACGCAACTCTGAAGATTGGGACCTCGACGAAGGTAAGGAGTCAGGTATGACACCTAAGTTTGATTGTGTTAAATCTTTTATGGATAATGATATTTTCCGTAAGTTTAGCACTAAATATGGACTTGATTCTGAGATAGTAGCTTCTTTATGTGAATCTTTTGCTACTTATGTTGATCTCCCTAAGGAGAAGTGGTTTAAATATCATCCTCCCATAGAAGTAAAAGTAGCAGCACCTATTAAAGTTGAAGAAAAGACTGTCACTTATAATGATCCTATTGTTCCTACTTCTTATGTCGAGAAACCACCCTTCCCTGTTAGAATAAAGGATCATGCTAAAGCTTCAACTGTTGTTCGTAAAAGCAATATTAGAACATATACACCTCCTGAGCAAGTTAAAGTAGAACCTAATTGTGACGCCCTGAGACCGATGCGCCAGGTGTCTTCCAGTTATTCATTGTTGTTGCCTTGTCATTTGTTTGCGTGTTGCATCTTGTCTTGTCATCATGTGCATTGCATCATCTTGTTTTCAGAACTTGCATACGTTCGGGTTTCCCCAGTTCCGTCTGTTGTCCGTTTTGAGCTCAGACACACTCACACGCGCCCGCGACATGTCCGAAATATTATCTTATAAGTGGCCGGGAAATATTCTCGGAATGGGATGAAAGTTGGCGTGTGGTCTTATTATAGTGTAGATAGTCCGCCTGTCAAGTTTCATCGCATTTGGAGTCCGTTTGACGCCCCAACGGATAACTATAGCGGCAATATAGCTGGTCTAACATCGGACGTTTTCGGTCTCCGAAAACAGTCACCGGGCCTCCCTCTCTTCTCTTCTCTCAGCTCAAGACCGTCTACACAGTCCTCCTAGGCCCATGCCTACCCCTCTCTTGGTTATGCCCGCGGCCCTTCTCACACGCGCGTCCGAAGGTTGTCCCGGACCCGACCCGGGCTGTCGCTACCGTTGTGTCCGGATCAACCCCTAACGTCTACAAAACATCACCATTTTCTCATTTGAACTCCCTAGTTTATTTTCCCGACCGTCCGATCTTGATCAGAGGGACGAGATAGCCCCTAACCTAATCTTCCTGAGATATATATTTGACCAACCCTAAATTCGAGGAGGCTTGTCCCGTCATTCCCTTTCGGCCGCCGCCACTCTCCCTTGTTTTCAGCACCACCCAATCGACAGCTTCCACCTTGCCCCGATCCAAATCCTCCCGCACCACCAAGCTCTTCCTCGCGCCCGTGCACTGCCTCCCGGCCATTAGGAGCTCAAAGTGCTAGTAGGTTGCTAGTAGTGTTGATTACTCCTTGTAGTTGATGCTAGTTGGTTTATTTGGTGGAAGATCATATGTTCAGATCCTTTATGCATATTATTACCCCTCTGATTATGAACATGAATATGCTTTGTGAGTAATTACATTTGTTCCTGAGGGCAAGGGAGAAGTCTTGCTATTAGTAGTCATGTGAATTTGGTATTCGTTTGATATTTTGATAAGATGTATGTTGTCTAGCCTCTAGTGGTGTTATGTGAACGTCGACTACATAACACTTCACCATTATTTGGGCCTAGAGGAAGGCATTGGGAATTAATAAGTAGATGATGGGTTGCTAGAGTGACAGAAGCTTAAACCCTAGTTTATGCGTTGCTTCGTAAGGGGCTGATTTGGATCCATATGTTTCATGCTATGGTTAGGTTTACCTTAATACTTTTGTTGTACTTGCGATGCTTGCAATAGAGGTTAATCATAAGTGGGATGCTTGTTCAAGTAAGAACATTACCCAAGCACCGGTCCACCCACATATGAAATTATCAAAGTATCGAACGCGAATCATATGAACGTGATGAAAACTAGCTTGTAGATATTCCCATGTGTCCTCGGGAGCGCTTTTCCTATTATAAGAGTTTGTTCCGGCTTGTCCTTTGATACAAAAAGGATTGGGCCACCTTGCTGCACCTTATTTACTTTTGTTACTTGTTGCTCGTTACAATTTACCTTATTACAAAACTATCTGTTACCACTTATTTCAGTACTTGCAGAGAATACCTTGCTGAAAACCACTTATCATTTCCTTCTGCTCCTCGTTGGGTTCAACACTCTTACTTATCGAAAGGACTACGATAGATCCCCTATACTTGTGGGTCATCACCCCCTCCACCATAATCCACCTCGGTCATATCATAGCGGTGCTTAGGCGAAGCCCTGTGCCGGTAGATTCATCATCACCATCATCACGCCATCGTGCTGACGAAGCTCTCCCTAGATACTCTGCTGGATCGTGAGTTCGTGAGACGTCACCGAGCCGAACATGTGCAGATCACGGAGGTGTCATACCTTCGGTGCTAGGATCGGTCGATCGTGAAGACGTACGACTACATCAACCGCGTTGTCATAACGCTTCCGCTTACGGTCTACGAGGGTACGTAGACGATACTCTTCCCTCTCATTGCTATGCATCACCATGATCTTGCGTGTGCATAGGAATTTTTTTGAAACTACTACGTTCCCCAATAGTGGCATCCGAGTCAGGTCTATGCGTAGATGTTATATGCACGAGTAGAACACAAAGGATTTGTGGGCGTGGGTATATACATATTGCTTGCCGTCACTAGTTGATTCTTGATTCAGCGGCATTGTTGGATGAAGCGGCCCAGACCGACATTACGCGTACGCTTACGCGAGACTGGTTCTACCAACGTGCTTCGCACACAGGTGGCTAGTGGGTGTATGTTTCTCCAGCTTTAGTTGAATCAGATTTAATGAACAGGGTTCTTTCTGAAGATCAAAAAGCAATCACTATACCGCGTTGTGGTTTTGATGCGTAGGTAAGAACGGTTCTTGCTCAGCCCGTAGCAGCCATGTAAAACTTGCAACAACAAAGTAGAGGACGTCTAACTTGTTTTTGTAGGGCATGTTGTGATGTGATATGGTCAAGACATGATGCTAAATTTTATTGTATGAGATGATCATGTTTTGTAACACAGTTATCGGCAACTGGCAGGAGCCATATGGTTGTCGCTTTATTGTATGAAATACAATCGCCATGTAATTACTTTACTTTATCACTAAGCGGTAGTGATAGTCATGGAGGCAATAGTTGGCGTGACGACAATGATGCTTTGACGGAGATCAAGGTGTCAAAGCCGGTGACGATGGTGATCATGACGGTGCTTTGGAGATGGAGATCAAAGGCACAAGATGATGATGGTCATATCATATCACTTATATTGATTGCATGTGATGTTTGTCCTTTATGCATCTTATTTTGCTTAGTTCGGCGGTAGCATTATAAGATGATCTCTCACTAAATTTCAAGTTATAAGTGTTCTCCCTGAGTATGCAAAGTTGCTAAAGTTTGTCGTGCCGAGACACCACGTGATGATCGGGTGTGATAAGCTCTACATTCACATACAACGGGTGCAAGCCAGTTTTGCACACGCATAATACTCGGGTTAAACTTGACGAGCCTAGCATATGCAGATATGGCCTTGGAACACTGGAGACCGAAAGGTCGAGTGTGAATCATATAGTAGATATGATCAACATAGTGATGTTCACCATTGAAAACTACTCCATCTCACGTGATGATCGGACATGGTTTAGTTGATGTGGATCACGTGATCACTTAGATGATTAGAGGGATGTCTATCTAAGTGGGAGTTCTTAAGTAATTTGATTAATTGAACTTTAATTTATCATGAACTTTGTACCTGATAGTATTTTGCATGTCTATGTTGTTGTAGATAGATGACCCGTGTTGTTGTTCAGTTGAATTTTAATGCGTTCCTTGAGAAAGCTAAGTTGAAAGATGATGGTAGCAACTACATGGACTCGGTCTGTAACTTGAGGATTATCCTCATTGCTGCATAAAAGAATTACGTCCTAGAAGCACCGCTAGATGACAAACCCATTGCAGGAGCAACGCCAGATGTTATGAACACCTGGCAGAGCAAAGCTGATGACTACTCAATAGTTTAGTGAGCCATGCTTTACGGCTTAGAACTGGGACTTCAACGATGTTTTGAATGTCATGGAGCATATGAGATGTTCCAGGAGTTGAAGTTAATATTTCTAGAAAATGCCCGGATTGAGAGATATGAAGTCTCCAATAAGTTCTACAGCTACAAGATGGAGGAGAATAGTTCTGTCAGTGAACATATACTCAGAATGTCTGGGTACCACAACCACTTGACTCAACTGGGAGTTAATCTTCCTGATGATAGTGTCATTGACAGAGTTCTTCAATCACTGCCACCAAGCTACAAGAGCTTCGTGATGAACTATAATATGCAAGGGATGGATAAGACGATTCCCGAGCTCTTCGCAATGCTAAAGGCTGCGGAGGTAGAAATCAAGAAAGAGCATCAAGTGTTGATGGTCAACAAGACCACCAGTTTCAAGAAAAAGGTAAAGGGAAGAAGGGGAACTTCAAGAAGAACATCAAGCCAGTTGCTTCTCAAGTGAAGAAACCCAAGTCTGGACCTAAGCCTGAGACTGAGTGCTTCTACTGGAAAGGAACTGGTCACTGGAAGCGGAACTGCCCCAAGTATTTGGCGGAGAAGAAGGATGGCAAAGTGAAAGGTATATTTGATATACATGTTATTGATGTGTACCTTACTAATGCTCGCAGTAGTGCCTGGGTATTTGATACTAGTTCAGTTGCTAACATTTGCAACTCAAAACAGGGGCTACGGATTAAGCGAAGATTGGCTAAGGACGAGGTGACGATGCGCGTGGGAAATGGTTCCAAAGTCGATGTGATTGCCGTCGGCACGCTACCTCTACATCTACCTTCGGGACTAGTATTAGACCTAAATAATTGTTATTTGGTGCCAGCGTTGAGCATGAACATTATATCTGGATCTTGTTTGATGTGAGACGGTTATTCATTTAAATCAGAGAATAATGGTTGTTCAAAGTGCTAGTGATCGACTAGAGGGGGGTAAATATGCGATTTTTATGAAAGTCTTCAAAGCATGGAAGGTTCGAAGACAAACGATAGAAATGAACCTATTAACATGCAGCGGAAGGTAGACTACACTAGGCAAGCCATAGTCAAGTATTCAAAGAAGTGAAAGCACGAAGACTATTAGCAGCTAGGCAATACGGATCAGGATGGAAGATAGTATGAAGCCAATCAGAACAAACAGTCACATAGTGAAGACAAATAGATAATGCAAGCAGGCAATGACTTCACAAATACTAACTATAAATAAAGAGAAGGAAGGGATAGAACCAGTTGCTTGGTGAAGACAAGGATTTGTTGGACCAGTTCCAGTTGCTATGACAACTGTACGTCTGGTTAGGGAGGCTGAGATTCAACTCAGATGACCGTGTCTTCACCTTATTCCCCTTGAGCTAAGGACACACAGTCCTCGCCCAATCACTCAGGTAAGTCTTCAAGGTAGACTTCCAAACCTTCACAGACTTTGTTCTCCAGCGATCCAGAATGACTCTTGGATGCTTAGAACGCGATGCCTAACCGGCTGGAGGATTCACAGTCCTCAAGTGTAATAAGTCTTCGGATATCACAGACAGAAAGACTTCAGTGATGCTAACACTCTTTGGCTCTGGGTGTTTAGGGCTTTTTCCTTGCAAGGATTTCTCTCTCAAAGGCTTCGGAGGTGGGTTGCTCTCAAACGACAAAAGCCGTGCACTAACTCTGAGCAGCCACCAATTTATGGTGTAGGGGGTGGGCTAATTATAGCCACTAGGCAACCCGACCTGATTTGTCCAAAATGACCCTGGGTCATGAAGGAACTGACACGTATTCCAACGGTCAGATTTCAAACACACGTGGTAGCTTGACTTGGGCTACAAGTAAAGCTGACTTATCCAACTCTGGATAAGATTTGCTCTCATTCTCTTTGCTCGAAGACTTAGGATCTGGTTGAGCATCACTTTAGTCACTTTGACTTTGTTCACTTGGTCCCCACTTAACAGTACAGTGGTTCCTATGATTCAACAAAGAAGAAAATGAAACTACGAAACAACTATGTCTTCGCGCTCCAAAGTCTTCATGCGATGTCTTCTCATGTCATAGTCTTCAATGTGAATATCTTCACATACCACCATTGTCTTCAATGTCTTCACACATTTTTAGGGGTCATCTCCGGTAGGTAAACCGAATCAATGAGGGACTACTACCTGTGTTATCCTGCAATTCTCACAAACACATTAGTCCCTCAACCAGGTTTGTCGTCAATACTCCAAAACCAACTAGGGGTGGCACTAGATGCACTTACAATCTCCCCCTTTTTGGTGATTGATGACAAACTGGTTGAAGTTTTCAACGGGGATAAAAGTATGTGAAATTGTAAAGGATTGAGGTATTGTCTTCGTAAGTAGCAAAAAGGCTCCCCCTGAAGATGTGCATATAAGTATTTTGCTTTTGAATGCAAATGCACATGCCAGGTTGTACTTGCGGAGATCCTCTTCTACTTATGAAGATAATTCATCATGCATGAAGGGATATAGCAAAGATAATGACACGCATAATGAAAAATGGACATCTGCAAAATGACTTCGTGCGGAATTTATCGTCGCACATGCGGAATTTATCATCGCATCACATAGTTGACCGAAAAGGTAGCAGGCGACCATCAAGTTTAAGTATTACAACTCAAAGAACCAAATGTATCAAAAGCGAGAGTTGTAAGCACTTGGCAAATGTAGCAAAAGTATAGCAACCACCCATATGGACCCGCTTGAAGACTATCAACTCATATGCTTCTCCCCCTTTTGTCAGTAATGACCAAAAAGGTTTGAAGACATAGAGCTTTCTACTCGTTCCCGTGAGGAGTAGGCAAATCAGCAGGGTCGTCGTTGAGGTTTGGTGGTGCAGACGAACTTGGTGCAGTGTCGATACACACCGAAGTGGGAGGTGGTGAGGTAGCATCATCTTGGTCATCAATGACTCTGACATTAATAGTTGCAGCTGAGGAAGAATAGTCAGAGTCTTCGAGTCAGGGAGTCCGACGCAAGTGAGCGTTTCGTGGAGGAGTGGAATCAAACTTGAATCTCTCAGTGAAGCCATCTTGTTGAAGATCATCTTCAGAGCTCAGTAGAGTCAGACTCTTCCATGACCGGCGACAGGTTTCATGAGTGACAAATGTATTCTTGGTGGCAAGGTTGCGAATGCGATTGGCATCCACCAAGAGGCTATGCATTTGACGCTTGAGCCAGTCATGATGCTTATCATGTTTCTGATGCAGGGTCGCTTCCCAGGCCTTTGAGAAATTGTGCTTTCAGTGGCTTCAGTTTGGGTACGAGGGGCATGTGTATTGCCAGCCAAAGGATAAACACGAGTGATGGCCTGAACTCCTTCAATGGGCTGTGTGAAGCTTTGGTGATCAGTATTGTGAAGATAAACAGGCTCTTTGGCAGGATCTGGGTAGATGGCTTTGACAGACAGATCAACCTCTAGCAAGAATATGAGATGATTGCGTGCAGAAGGCTGATATTTGATAGCAGAGTGAAGCTTGATGAGGCACATTACCCATGGAGAATAGAACTTTAGACCAAAGATATCTGAGCCAGATGCAGCCAATTGCCTGATGAAGAAGTCTTGAGCATTGAAGCTGATGCCATTGAAGATATATAAAACGAATGTCTTCATTGCTCCTTCAAGCTTCACTGCAGGAGAATGTCCTTTGACAGGCCATAGAGTTCGCCTGATGATGTGATAAATGGTGCGGGGCAGATACTCTAGGTCTTCGACAAAGAATTCCTTTAGATAGTCAGCGTCATGGGGCAGTGGCTTCATCATGCTAAGCATTTGGCTCATGATGGGCTTTGGCTTCTGGAAGATGCTCTCCAAGGCATTGCGGTGGAGCTGACAACCTGGTTCATAGTGTTCACCAGGAGTGGGCAGGGCAGTAAGCTCAATGATGTCTTGGGCTTTGGCTTCATGGTGTACATCACCTGTCATCCACTCAAGGATCCAAGTCTTCGGATCCCTGTTGTAGCCGCGAATGTGGAGGGTAGCATAAAATTGTAGCAGAAGCTCTTCATTCCAATGTTCTTTGGCAGTCACAAAGTTCAGAAGACCAGCATCACGGAAACAGTCAAGTGCCTCTTACAAGCAGGGCAGTCCAGCAATAGCTTCACTATCGAGACGCATATGGGGAAAGATGCGCCCTTGATCATAGAGTACACAGGAATAGTAACTGCGCTGCTGGTAGCTCCAGAATCGATCATATGAAATTCTTGGCTTGGAGTAGGGGTTCTTGGCACTATCAAAGAAGGTGTTGTGTGCAATGAAGCCATTTACATTAAAGGATCCTGGTGAAGTTGTGGTACCTGGAAACCTTGGCAGCCTTGGCTTTGGCTTCTGGACCTGAGGCCGGTGCTCCACATGATAGTCAAATTGAGGTCTGGGAGCAGGCAGAGGAACCAGAATTGGGCAACAGACGGTAACAAGCTGACCATGATCATATGCTTGCTCGATGGTGTGTGGCCTTGGAGGTGGTACAGGAGCAGAGGCATTGGCTTCAGGCTGCAGATTTGCGTCAGGTGCGGCATTGGCTTCAGGTGCATTCACCACATTAGCTTCAGGCGCCACATTAGCTTCGGCCATGACAACGTCATTGGCTTCAGTACTGGTGTTAGTGGCCGCCTCAGTATTTTCAACCTCCACTTGAGTAGCTGGAGGGTCAGACACGTTCTCCTCGAGAACAACTTCAGGGTTGGATGGGGGTGTAGCAACATGTTCTTCTTCTTCTTCTTGACGGGGTACTTCTTGATCATCGGCTGATGCAACCGGAATGTCTTCAGCAGCTTTGGCTTCAGACTCCGAGACGTTCACGGTTGGAGTGGCGTCAGGGAACACTTGTCGTGACACTGAATTGTGGTGCTCTTCTCCTTCTGGAACGCTCGACAGAGTGACTCGTGGCCTTGGTCATTTGCGAAGCCTGCGGAGTGCGGGCGACACCTTTGGAGAGGGAGTCGGCTGGACCACAAAGTCATCATCTTCAAGCACCGGAGTGGTGGCTTGAGGTGGGGGGGTACTTGGTGATTCTTGACGGGGGGAGTCTTGATGGCGATCAGCCCATGAATCATCCTGAGCAATTGGTGTCAAAGGACGACCAATGCTGATGAGTTTGCTGTTTGTCAGAACAGGCGATGATACCATGTTGTGCTCGATCTGAGGAAGGACTTCATCATCTTCAACATTGTCTTGGGGACCAATGTCTTCAGTTGTGGTGGGATCAACAGCTGGATCTTCTTCAGCTACAAGAGCCTCTGTGGTAGCAGGCTCATGAACTATCAACTGGCGCTCACAGTGTTCAGACGTAGGACGAGCCGCTGAGATTGGCTCGACGACAAGGGGCTCTATGGGAGCAGCCCGATCTTTCTTCTTGGGTTTTCTCTTCTTGGTCGGTGGAGCGTCATCAGTGGTGTTCTTGGTCTTGCGCTTATGGGCTTCGGCTTTGGCTGCCCTTGTTTTCTTGAGTTCAGAAGCAGATGTGGGGACCTTAGGCTTCGAGCCTGTCATACTGGCAGGGAAGACAATGTGGGGTTCTTCCTGCCTTGATGCTTCAGCTTGGGCCACAGCAGGCTTCTTCTTCTTCTTGGCAGCCATTCTGGGGTCGATGCCAGGGCGCCCCAAAGCTTTGCTTTTCTGCTTCATTATGATCTTGAACACGTTTCTTAGCAAAGTACTTCATTCTCTCTCTTGAACCCTTTGCTTCCTGGCGCTTCTGGTGGAACTGCTCTTTGAGCTCATGCAGCGTCTGCTTGAAGCTTTGAACATCAGCCACACTGAGGTTGGCCACATTCTTCTTGAACTGAGCCTTCTCATAATCAATTTTGTTCTTCAATTCAACAATCTTTTGAGCCAGAGCCAGCTCAGAAGCAATGGCATTGTGGAAAGAGACACTGATGCCAATTGGAAGCTCAAGGTCGTCGAGGTTGATGCTGGGGTTTTCAAACCATTCATCTATGAAGTTGTTCAAGATGTCCACATCAAACAGGGGTAGATCATTGAAGATCTCCGCCTCTTCTTTGCTCTTTATCAGCAGCTCAAGAGCGTCATCGCCAAGATCGTCGTCACTTGACAGATCAATGGCTTCATTCTCGTTCCTCAGAACGGCAGCTGGGGTTAGTGCTTGACCAGAAGTTTGAATGGGCTTCTTCCTCTTCTCAGTCTTGGAGATGCGTGAGAGATTTTCAGACTGCACACTGGCTTCAGGAGGTGCAGTAGCCAGAGGCTTCGCATGCGAAGCTTTTGGTGCAGAGGAGGGCTTTGAAGCCTTTGGTTTCTTCTGCTTTTGTGGCTTGGGAGGAGCAGACGCTTCATCAGAATCAACGTCATCTGCAGAGTGCTCCACGGCTGCCCCCTGAATAGGAATGTGTGTTATGAGACCTTCAAGGTTGTAGAAGGGCCCGATAATATTGGGTTCAGCATCATAGGTGCCATCATCCCGAGGAGCAGATGGACCTGGGTTGAAGTCTAACCCAAGCAGTTTCTTGTTCTCTTTGACAGATGCTCTGGCAAACTAAAGGTTGCGCTTGAACAGATTGTCGTCGCGACACCATAGCAGTGATGATGGGTTGGCATTTGTAGGCTGTGGTCCACGAACCATACAAGGATAGAAACCCTGAGTAGTAGCTTCAGGTATGTTCTTGGGTTCAACATTTCGAAAGAGAATATCACCCCAAGGACACTTGAGGGCATTCTTCTCAGCATACTCCTTGGTCACGAACTTGTATTTGAACCATTGCTTGGACAAATATCTTCGAATCCATAGGATTCGTGTTTTGTGCTGATTGTAATCCTCTTCGGGGTCAGTCTTGTACATCTCATAGAGATCTTTAGGCAAATCCTTTGATGTATCCCCACGACGCTTCCTGCCTCCCTTCCTTGCTGACTTATCTGCAACCATGTAGTTCAGAATGAATGGCTTCAAAACTGTCAAGGGCTTCCGTCTGCTGGTCAGACAGGAACTAGCTTCAGGAGAATTGATGTGATGCTATAAGAACTTTGCAAATGAATGCAGACTATGAGAACCAAGGGATTCTCCCACGAACATTTACCTGTGACAGCATTAGAGATGCGAGGGAAGGGGAAGAGGTCATATGCATTCTCAGAAAATTTTGAAGATAAATTAGTTTAGAAGACATTGACCTCATAGTGCAAAGACATTCACTCATATGTTGAGAGTTGGTTCCAGATTTGTACGAATCCAAGAATAAGTACAAGTGAGGAATCTAACTACTTTGAGAAGCATAAGTGACTATACTAGGCATGTTATGAGATGCAGAACAGGATAAATCCAAATTTGTAGGGACAGAAACCACTTGTGGTTGAAAAGGATGAATCTATCGGATCAAATGGACAGTAAAAAGAAGGTTTTATTTACCACACGAAGAACTGCTAGACAGAGTAGAGGATGAGGCCGAGCAGTTCGATCTTCCATGCCCTAACTTGGCGATGGAGGACACCAACGGCGACGGCGGAGAAGACAATGTCCACAGCCGGCGTGAGGATGACATCGGTGAGGTCGCGGCAGCTAAGCACTTCGTCGTCAGTGTCGTCAAGAGCTAGCGGTGGCGCTAGGGTTTGTGCAAGAAGGAGAAGTGGAAGAATAGATAATGACTGGGGTGTGGCGTGTATTTATAAGGACAGGGACGACACATCGTTATTACGCAGGTGCCCCTGGCAGTTCACATCTGAGGGACACGTGGTGAACATGCAACACTTTGGAGGTTGTTCCATGTTCCCACGCGTGCCAGGATTGTCGGGTGGTCGTTCCCACTTCTCCGGGTTTCAGGGGAAAAGGATTGAGCATTTAAATCAGATTTAATGTTTGTCTCTGTGTCTTCTGCTGACAAGGACGCAGAGAAGACATTCGACGGTTTCAATAGAATGCATATGATTTGGATAGATAGATTTGAGACGGGGGCATAGAGAGGTTAGGGTCCGATCACATTCACTTAGTTCAAAATATTCAAACGAGAAGACATAGCTATAAGTGAATGATGTAGAGGACAGAACGCTAATATATGAATATATGCGAATAAGACCAAATCAATATAGTGAAGATAAACATGAAGACATGTTCATATTGAAAACAAACCAAATGCGAAGACTTTGCAAATGTAACGCCAACAGAAAACACTCCAAACGAAAGTTTGGTGGTGGCGTTACCCACCATATAGGAAGTATTAGACCCAGACACGCCGCACAATTATCGTGGCGCCCCGAAGTCAGATTTCGCGTTAGTGTATTCTCACTTAGAGTGCAAGTCTTCATTAATTGAAGATATACGTTACTTCATGTGTTGCACATCTAAGTCATCAACATGCATAAGTGTTAGAATGTGTGTCTGATCACATGGCATTTGAGGATCCCAAGATATTTAGCTCACACCGCAACTTGCAAAACCTTTTCTCATCCAAGGGCTTTGTGAAGATATCTACCAGTTGCTCTTTAGTGTTGACGTGAATGATATCAATATCTTCCTTCATGACATGATCTCTGAGAAAGTGATGACGAATTTTAATGTGCTTTGTCTTCGAGTGCTGAACTGGGTTGTTGGCAATCTTGATAGCGCTTTCATTGTCGCAGTAGAGTGGTACTTGCTTCAGATGGATACCATAGTCTTTGAGTGTTTGCTTCATCCATAGAAGCTGAGCGTAGCAAGATCCAGTAGCAATGTATTCAGATTCAGCAGAGGAGAGAGATACACAGTTCTGCTTCTTTGAAGACCAACAAACAAGGGATCGTCCCAGAAAGTGACATGTGCCTGATGTAGACTTACGATCCACCTTGTCACTAGCATAATCAGCATCCGAGAATCCAACTAGATCAAACTCTGAGCCCTATGGATACCATAATCCTAGTGTTGGGGTGTAAGCCAAATATCGAAGAATTTGCTTCACAGCTAAGTGATGTGATTCCTTTGGTGCCGCTTGGAATCGGGCACACATGCAAACACTAAGCATGATATCTGGCCTAGATGCACATAAATAAAGTAAAGAACCAATCATGGAGCGGTATACCTTTTGATCAAACTCTTTACCATTGGCGTCGGGACCCAGATGACTTTTGGTTAGCATTGGCGTCTGATGTCTACTACACAACCTTCTTCTTGTAGACGTTGTTGGGCCTCCAAGTGCAGAGGTTTGTAGGACAGTAGCAAATTTCCCTCAAGTGGATGACCTAAGGTTTATCAATCCGTAGGAGGCGTAGGATGAAGATGGTCTCTCTCAAGCAACCCTGCAACCAAATAACAAATAGTCTCTTGTGTCCCCAACACACCCAATACAATAGTAAATTGTATAGGTGCACTAGTTCGGCGAAGAGATGGTGATACAAGTGCAATATGGATAGTATATAATAGTTTTTGTAATCTGAAAATATAAATACAGTAAGGTAACTAATGATAAAAGTGAGCATAAACGGTATTGTAATGCTAGGAAACAAGGCCTAGGGTTTATACTTTCACTAGTGCAAGTTCTCTCAACAATAATAACATAATTGGATCACATAACTATCCCTCAACATGCAACAAAGAGTCACTCCAAAGTCACTAATAGCGGAGAACAAATGAAGAGATTGTGGTAGGGTATGAAACCACCTCAAAGTTATTATTTCCAATCAATCCGTTGGGCTATTCATATAAGTGTCACAAACTGCCCTAGAGTTCGTACTAGAATAACACCTTAAGACACATATCAACCAAAGCCCTAATGTCACCTAGATACTCCAATGTCACCTCAAGTATCCGTGGGTATGATTATACGATATGCATCACACAATCTCAGATTCATCTATTCAACCAACACATAGAACCTCAAAGAGTGCCCCAAAGTTCCTATCGGAGAATCACGACGAAAACGTGTGCCAACCCCTATGCATAGGTTCATGGGCGGAACCCGCAAGTTGATCACCTAAACATACATCAAGTGAATCACGTGATATCCCATTGTCACCACAGATACGCATGGCAAGACATACATCAAGTGTTCTCAAATCTTTAAAGACTCAATCCGATAAGATAACTTCAAAGGGGAAACTCAATCCATTACAAGAGAGTAGAGGGGGAGAAAACATCATAAGATCCAACTATAATAGCAAAGCTCGCGATACATCAAGATCGTACCACCTCAAGAACACGAGAGAGAGAGAGAGAGAGAGATCAAACACATAGCTACTGGTACATACCCTCAGCCCCGAGGAAGAACTACTCCCTCCTCGTCATGGAGAGCACCAAGATGATGGAGATGGCAACCGGAGAAGGATTCCCCCTCCGGCAGGGTGCCGGAACAGGTCTAGATTGCTTTTCGGTGGTTATGGAGGCTTCTGGCGGCGGAACTCCCAATCTATTGTGCTCCCCGATCGTTTTAGGGTATATGGATATATATAGGCGGAAGAAGTACGTCAGGGGAGCCACGAGGGGCCCATGAGGGTGGAGGGCGCGCCCCCTACCTCGTGGCTTCCTCGAAGCTTCCTTGACGTGGACTCCAAGTCTCCCGGGTTGCTTTCCTTCCAAAAATAATTTCCGTGAAGTTTCAGGTCAATTGGACTCCGTTTGATTTTCCTTTTCTACGATACTCTAAAACAAGGAAAAAACAGAAACTGGCACTGGGCTCTGGGTTAATAGGTTAGTCCCAAAAATAATATAAAAGTGTATAATAAAGCCCATAAACATCCAAAACACATAATATAATAGCATGTAACAATCAAAAATTATAGATACGTTGGAGACGTATCAACATCCCCAAGCTTAATTCCTGCTCGTCCTCGAGTAGGTAAATGATAAAAACAGATTTTTTTGATGTGGAATGCTTCTTGGCATAATTTCAATGTAATTCTTCTTAATTGTGGTATGAATTTTCAAATCCAAAAGATTCAAGATAAAAGTTCATATTGACATAAAAATAATAATACTTCAAGCATACTAACTAAGCAATAATGTCCTCTCAAAATAACATGGCCAAAGAAAGTTCATCCCTACAGAATCATATAGTTTAGTCACGCTCCATTTTGGTCACACAAGAATGCTCTCATCATGCACAACCCGAGGACAAGCCAAGCAATTGTTTCATACTTTAGTAATCTCAAACCTATCGACTTTCACGTAATATATGAGTGCGAGCCATGGACATAACACTATGGGCGGAATAGAATATGATGATGGGGGTTATATGGAGAAGACAAAAAGGAGAAGATAGTATCACATCAACGAGGATAATCAATGAGCTATCGAGATGCCCATCGATTGATGTTAATGCAAGGAGTAGGGATTGCCATGCAACGGATGCACTAGAGCTATAAATGTATGAAAGCTCAACAAAAGAAAGTAAGTGGGTGTGCATCCAACTTGCTTGCTCACGAAGACCTAGGGCACTTGAGTAGGCCCATTGTTGGAATATACAAGACAAGTTCTATAATGAAAAATTCCCACTAGTATATGAAAGTGACAAAACAAGAGACTCTCTATCACGAGGATTATGGTGCTACTTTGAAGCACAAGTGTGGCAAAGGATAGTAGCATTGTCCCTTCTCTCTTTTTCTCTCATTTTTTGGGGCCTTCTCTTTTTTATGGCCTTTCTCTTTTTTGGGCCTTTTCTTTTTTTATGGCCTTTCTCTTTTTTTATTCCTCACTTGGGACAATGCTCTAGAAAATGATGATCATCACACTTCTATTTATTTACAACTCAATGATTACAACTCGATACTAGAACAAAGTATGACTCTATATGAATGCCTCTGGCGGTGTACCGGGATTGCGATGAGTCAAGAGTGACATGTATGAAAAATTATGAATGGTGGCTTTGCCACAAATACGATGTCAACTAAATGATCATGCAAAGCAATATGACAATGATGATGTGTGTCATAATAAACGGAACGGTGGGAAGTTGCATGGCAATATATCTTGGAATGGCTATGAAAATGCCATAATAGGTAGGTATGGTGGCTGTTTTGAGGAAGATATAAGAAGGTTTATGTGTGAAAGAGCGTATCATATCACGGGTTTTGGATGCACTAGCGAAGTTTGCACCAACTCTCAATGTGAGAAAGGGCAATGCACGGTACCGAAGAGGCTAGCAATGATGGAAGGGTGAGAGTGCGTATAATCCATGGACTCAACATTAGTCATAAAGAACTCACATACTTATTGCAAAAATCTACAATTCATCAAAAACCAAGCACTACGCGCATGCTCCTAGGGGGATAGATTGGTAGGAAAAGACCATCGCTCGTCCCCGACTGCCACTCATAAGGAAGACAATCAAAGAACACCTCATGTTTCAAATTTGTTACATAACGTTTACCATACGTGCATGGTACAGGACTTGCAAACTTCAACACAAGCGTTTCTCAAATTCACAACTACTCAACTAGCACGACTTTGATATTATTACCTCTATATCTCAAAACAATCATCAAGCATCAAACTTCTCTTAGTATTCAACACACTCATAAGAAAGTTTTTACTATTCTTGAATACCTAGCATATTAGGATTATTTAAGCAAATTACCATGCTATTTAAGACTCTCAAAATAATATAAGTGAAGCATGAGAGTTCATCTATTTCTATAAAATAAAACCACCACCGTGCTCTAAAAGGATATAAGTGAAGCACTAGAGCAAATGACAAACTACTCCGAAAGATATAAGTGAAGATCAATGAGTAATCGAATAATTATGCAACTATGTGAAGACTCTCTAACATTTAATAATTTCAGATCTTGGTATTTTATTCAATCAGAAAGCAAAACTAAATAAACTAAAATGACGCTCCAAGCAAAACACATATCATGTGGCGAATAAAAATATAGCTCCAAGTAAAGTTACCGATGAACGAAGACGAAAGAGGGGATGCCTTCCGGGGCATCCCCAAGCTTAGGCTCTTGGTTGTCCTTGAATATTACCTTGGGGTGTCGTGGGCATCCCCAAACTTAGGCTCTTGCCACTCCTTATTCCACAGTCCATCGAATCTTTACCCAAAACTTGAAAACTTCACAACACAAAACTTAACAGAAAACTCGTAAGCTCCGTTAGTATAAGAAAACAAAACACCACTTCAAGGTACTGTAATGAACTCACTATTTATTTATATTGGTGTTAAACCTACTGTATTCCAACTTCTCTATGGTTTATAAACTCTTTTACTAGCCATAGATTCATCAAAATAAGTAAACAACACATAAAAAACAGAATCTGTCAAAAACATAACAGTCTGTAGTAATCTGTAACTAACGCAAACTTCTGGAACCTCAAAAATTCTAAAATAAATTTCTGGACGTGAGGAATTTATATATTAATCATATTCAAAAAAGAATTAGCTAAATATCACTCTCCAATAAAAAAAATGGCAGCAATTCTCGTGAGTGCTAAAGTTTCTGTTTTTTACAGCAAGATCAACAAGACTTTCCCCAAGTCTTCCCAACGGTTCTACTTGGCACAAACACTAATTAAAACATAAAAACCACATCTAAACATAGGCTAGATAAATTATTTATTACTAAACAGGAGAAAAAAAATCAAGGAACAAAAATAAAGTTGGGTTGCCTCCCAACAAGTGCTATCGTTTAACGCCCCTAGCTAGGCATGATGATTTCAATGATGCTCATATAGAAGATAAGAATTGTAACATAAAGAGAGCATCATGAAGAATATGACTAGCACATTTAAGTCTAAACCACTTCCTATGCATAGGGATTTTGTGATCAAACAACTTATGGGAAAAATAATCAACTAGCATAGGAAGGCAAAACAAGCATAACTTTAAAACTTTAAGCACATAGAGAGGAAACTTGATATTATTGCAATTCCTACAAGCATATGTTCCTCCCTCATAATAATTTTCAGTAGCATCATGAATGAATTCAACAATATAATCAGCACCTAAAGCAATCTTTTCATGATCTACAAGCATAGAAATTTTATTACTCTCCACATGAGCAAAATTCTTCTCATTCGGAATAGTGGGAGTATCATAAGAAACTCGAATACTATAAATTGTTTCCACATTAAAAGAGTAATGTTCAGAAAAGGGGTAACCATAATCATGACAAGTTTTATAAATATAATCACTACTTTTTATAGCATAAGTATCATCACAATAATCATCATAGGTAGGAGGCATGCTATCATCATTATAAATTTGCATATCAAAACTTGGGAGACTAAAAATATCATCTTCAATAAACGTAGCATCCCCAAGCTTGAGACAAACATTAATTGCAGCAAATATATTCTCAAAAACATCATCTTCATCAAACATAGCATCCCCAAGCTTGGGCCTTTTCATATCATAAGCATAATCACTCTCATCATTAATAGTATGGATAGCACCAATAGTATAGCAATTATCATATTCTTCCAAGCAAGTGCCAAAAAGATTTTCAAGATCATAAGAAGTATCATTATCTTCCACAATTATATTTTCATGAGGCACAATAGTAATAGGAGCAGCATTATTTGGGGGAGATATCTTTTTACCTCTCTTCATTTTTCTTTTCTTCTTCTTCACCACATCATGTGTGGGTTCAATCCTCTTTTTGGAGCTCCTTATTAATGAGATTGGTTGAATAGGAGGCTCCTCCTCGTTACCTGATTCATCATAAGAAACAATAGGAGGGTATTGGGAAGTCTCTTCCCTTTCATTTGTGTTCTCTTCATCTTCTATTTGCTTTCTTTTCTTTATGTAATTGGCAATATAAGGATTTTCAATGCAATTCACCGCACAATACATATAAATTTCCTCTAGATCGAAACCAAGAAGTTTATAACGGGCAAATTTTGGAAGATGCTTAGTTATATGTTTCATTTCTTCGTAGCCCATAAGCAAACTAATTTCATTATAATGTGCAAGGGAAATCAAGTCATCACAATTTTTGGACACGATTAGATCATGAAACAATTTGCATCGGATAGCTAGATGATCCTGTTCATTGCAAAGTCCACAAGTACGGCCAAGAAAATTTAAATCTTCAGCACAAACATCTAGCCTTTCTTGCAACGATTTAGTTTCTAAGTGCTTATGCCTCTTGCAATATCTATCTTCCCTATTTGGTGTGTACTTGCAAACCCAATGCACTCCCCAAAAATTGACATGTTTATAGGAGACATTTTCATCATAACTAGTGAAATCATCATTAGTACCATGGATATTCAAGGAGTTCATACTAACAACATTGAAATCATGCTCATCATTCAAAGATTTAGTGCCAAACATTTTAATGCATTCTTCTTCTAACACTTTAGCATAATTTTTTTCCCATCATACTCACGAAATGTATTAAAAAGATGAAGCGTATGAGACAAACTCAATTCCATTTTTTTATAATTTTCTTTTATAAACTAAACTAATTATAAAACAAGAAACTAAAAGACTCGATTGCAAGATCTAAAGATATACCTTCAAGCACTCACCTCCCCGGAAACGGCGCCATAAAAGAGCTTGATGTCTACTACACAACCTTCTTGTAGACATTGGTGGGCCTCCAAGTGCAGAGGTTTGTAGGACAGTAGCAAATTTCCCTCAAGTGGATGACCTAAGGTTTATCAATCGTAGGAGGCGTAGGATGAAGATGGTCTCTCTCAAGCAACCCTGCAACCAAATAACAAATAGTCTCTTGTGTCCCCAACACACCCAATACAATAGTAAATTGTATAGGTGCACTAGTTCGGCGAAGAGATGGTGATACAAGTGCAATATGGATAGTAGATAATAGTTTTTGTAATCTAAAAATATAAAAACAGCAAGGTAACTAATGATAAAAGTGAGCGTAAACGGTATTGAAATGCTAGGAAACAAGGCCTAGGGTTCATACTTTCGCTAGTGCAAGTTCTCTCAACAATAATAACATAATTGGATCACATAACTATCCCTCAAAATGCAACAAAGAGTCACTCCAAAGTCACTAATAGCGGAGAACAAACGAAGAGATTATGGTAGGGTATGAAACCACCTCAAAGTTATTCTTTCCAATCAATCCGTTGGGCTATTCCTATAAGTGTCACAAACAGCCCTAGAGTTCGTACTAGAATAACACCTTAAGACACATATCAACCAAAACTCTAATGTCACCTAGATACTCCAATGTCACCTCAAGTATCCGTGGGTATGATTATATGATATGCATCAAACAATCTCAGATTCATCTATTCAACCAACACATAGAACCTCAAAGAGTGCCCCAAAGTTCCTTCCGGAGAATCACGACGAAAACGTGTGCCAACCCCTATGCATAGGTTCATGGGCGGAACCCGCAAGTTGATCACCAAAACATACATCAAGTGAATCAAGTGACATCCCATTGTCACCACAGATACGCACGACAAGAAATACATCAAGTGTCCTCAAATCTTTAAAGACTCAATCCGATAAGATAACTTCAAAGGGGAAACTCAATCCATTACAAGAGAGTAGAGGGGGGAGTAAACATCATAAGATCCAACTATAATAGCAAAGCTCGCGATACATCAAGATCGTACCACCTCAAGAACACGAGAGAGAGAGAGAGATCAAACACATAGCTACTGGTACATACCCTCAGCCCCGAGGGAGAACTACTCCCTCCTTGTCAGGGAGAGCACCGAGATGATGGAGATGGCCACCGGAGAAGGATTCCCCCTCCGGTAGGGTGTCGGAACGGGTCTAGATTGGCTTTCGGTGGCTATGGGGGCTTCTGGCGGCGGAACTCCCGATCTATTGTGCTCCCCGATCGTTTTAGGGTATATGGAGATATATAGGCGGAAGAAGTACGTCAGGGGAGCCACGAGGGGCCCACGAGGGTGGAGGGCGCGCCCAGGGGGGTGGGCACGCCCCCTACCTCGTGGATTCCTCGAAGCTTCCTTGGCATGGACTCCAAGTCTCCCGGGTTGCTTTCCTTCCAAAAGTAAGTTCCGTGAAGTTTCAGGTCAATTGGACTCCTTTTGATTTTCCTTTTCTGTGATACTCTAAAACAAGGAAAAAATAGAAACTGGCACTGGGCTCTGGGTTAATAGGTTAGTCCCAAAAATAATATAGAAGTGTATAATAAAGCCCATAAACATCCAAAACACATAATATAATACCATGGAACAATCAAAAATTATAGATACATTGGAGATGTATCAGCGTCGTGTAACCTTTGCAGTCTTGCATTCCAAACTTCTTCAGGCAGTCTTTGCGGTATTTCTCTTGAGATACGAAGATGTCATTGCTTTGTTGACGTATTTGAAGACCAAGGAAGAACTTCAGCTCACCCATCATGGACATCTGATACTGCTCTTGCATCATGTGTCCAAACTCATCTTTGTATTTTTTTTATTAGTGCAGCCAAAGATAATGTCATCCACATATATTTGGCACACAAACAGTTCACCATCATATGTCTTCGTGAAGAGTGTGGGATCCAGGGAACCAGGTTTGAAGCCTTTGCTCTTCAGGAAATCTTTGAGTGTGTCATACCAAGCACGAGGAGCTTGTTTGAGGCCATACAGTGCCTTGTTGAGCTTGTATACCATATCAGGGTGTTTTGGATCTTCAAAACCAGGCGGTTGTGCAACATACACTTCTTCTTCAATCTTTCCATTGAGAAAGGCACTCTTAACATCCATTTGATATAGAAGGATGTTATGATGATTTGCGTAGGCTAGCAGTATGCGAATGGCTTCAATCCTATCCACGGGAGCAAATGTTTCATCGAAGTCAATTCCTTCAACTGGAGTGTATCCTTGAGCAATGAGACGAGTCTTGTTTCTGACAACTTGACCATGCTCATCTTGCTTGTTGCGATATCTATACTACTATTAAACAAGAAAACATATTCATCGCTACGTGCACCCCCAACACATGTACACAGAACAACGAAAACGAAATACCACCACACAATCAACCTACTTAATTAGATCTAACCTTTCAATACAAAAACTAACCATCACCAAAAAGTACCTTTAGTAATTACCGCAGGCAGACGAAACTCTGCCAACGAACGAGAAGTTCCACATGCCCGAGTTCGGAGAATTCACGAGGAGGATTTAGCGGGATGGTTTCCTTTATCTGGGGATTTATTAATGGTAAAAAAGGGAGATTAAACGTACTGTTCCTTGATTTTGGGACGTGGGACATTCAGAATGGATTCTTCGGATGAATCCCATCGTCGCAGGTGTTGTGGTGTCCGGAACTGTAGGCGTGATTTCTTCGGATGAATCTCGTTGTCGCATCGTGTCCCACCTGCCATACCTCTCTTCCATCATCTGCCAACTACCCTCATCGTCGTCCTTGCATGCGCCACCCCATCTCCGCCGCCCAGCAAGCACCCTTGGCGATGTGCACACATGCCCATCGATGACCGGGCACCACAACTCCTCGCTCACGCACCACCGCGGGTCAGGCTTGGCCACGCATCTCCCCAGCCGCCGCTGCCCACGAACAGCCACGCATGTGCCGCGACACGGGAACGCGGAGCCCCCTACCGTTTTGAGACCTGAACCGCCTCCCTCGACCACTGCATCGCTGCCGGATCCCTGCGAGAGACCCGCCCGCTGCAGATCCCGCCGGCTGCTTGACCACAGCCCGCCGCCACTTCATTATTGCCGCCGGCCGACGCCCCATGAGGGAAGGAGCCTACACGGGGGCACCAGGCAGCCACCGATCAGCAGCACAATGGCTGCAGCAGTGCCCGTCCGCCATTAGCTGTGGCACTATGGTGGGAACATAGATCCATGGTGGGAAGGCGGATGGATTCCAGAGGAGATGGTCCTGATGGTCGAGGTATTCCAGCCTTCTATGTCTGTGTCACTCATGAAGTTTGACCTCCTCTTCCCCAGTACCTCGCTTATGCTTCTGTCTGATCAGCACCACTACTCCATTTGTGTAGTGACATGTTGTGTTGCAGCCGTGGTACTCCAGCCTCCAGGGATACCCCTCCGCTGATCAAATGCACAGATGCATGACGCCATCTTACTAGCGCGCACACAAAGGTTAAATCCTATATGCACTTTATTTCTACTTGCAGACATCAAGTTCAGTCAAATATGTCATGGTTAGCTGAATGAAAGGGAAAATTTTCAGAGAAGTGGTGCCCAGATCAAGGACTTTTTTAATCGAGCCATCATGTAAATGTCAAAAATTGAGATGATTCACTTATGTGTGGTGTAAAAGCTATACTTTGGTAGCAGTTTCTTAAGATGTCAGTTTGACTGGTGTGACACAACTGTGCCAAATTGCACTTGAAAATGTATTCTGGGATGTGGTATAACATCATGCTCGAGAAATCATTAACTTCCTATTAATAAAGCAAGCAAAAGCTTTGGGAGAATTATCATCTAATGTTTTGTGTTATGGATCTTTTCATGTTAGGGGCACTTCTACCAAATAGTATTTTTTGGATGTGGCACTAAACCATTTGATTGTAACATGGAGTGCATTGGTGCAAATTAGTTTGATCAATTTCATTTAGAAGATTTCCACGTACACATGCCTTTTCTATTGGTGCTAGGCCAATAGGAATTATTCCCAGCTTATTAATTTTATAATTTAATAGTCTGCAAAGCTTAGACCTATGCCTAAATAAATTAATAGTATGCAAAGTTTGGTTCTAGCAAGATAGCATCTTTTTCCATGTGCATAGTGTTGAACCATGGGTGAATTACTAAGTGTTAAGAAAATTATTTCTTTCTATTTAATGAAACATATGCACACAGTTAGCTAAAACATTTGGATCAAGACACCTTGTGGGGCACTTTAGATGTAGGCAATTATTAGTTTCTGAAGTTTGAGATTTGTATAACGTTTTCTAAATTTTGGATAGTGTGTTATAATTTGTGAAGTATAATTTCTAATTTTGTATTTCTTGTAATAAATTTCACTTGATTTATAGACACGCACTGCGCGTGCAAGCTTATCCGAAGATCCGTTATTGTGTTGGGTTATCTTATTGCACCATTTGCCTAATATACATGTTGCTTGGATGATGCAACTTATGTTTCATGTGAAATTTCTTAGTAGTTAATACAAAAGGGGACTGCATGGACAAATGAGTGCTTTGTGCATGGCTATGTTTACATATTGGACACTATATACCAATATAACCTTGTTAATGTACGACTTCCATTCTGCTCCATACAATATTCATTCTACAGACTAAGTGGTAGTTTGTTACTTTTTGGAAGAGTTGTGGTAAATCCCATGCTCAAAGCATGTCTCACCCTCACATATATGTTCACACAATACTTTATTGACTTTTTATCTATTTACAGGTTTGGAAATACGATTTCAGTTGCCTTCATTCAAATGCTCAAGGCTTTGGGTGAGTTATTGCACACCTCCTTTATAATATTGTACTGATTGAGTTAATTTCAATTGCAGTGCATGTGGCAACATTTATAATGGTTGTTCTATCTGATACTGTCAAATTTCTTGAAGACAGTGCGGCTTAGTGTTGGTGTTGTATTTTCATCACATGGCAAGTTCATTTAATGTAACCGGCATTGTCGCGGAAACCCTTAGGCTGGTAATGACACAGGTCACCCCCAAGAAATGGCATTAACACTGAACCCTATATCTATTACAATCATGCATTACATAGCGCCTTGCATCATCAAGATGCTTTATGCTACTAATACTTTATCTAAAATTCTGAACACTTGCTTAGTATGTGTCTGACTGCTATCATCAAGATTATATTTTCCCCTCTTGTAGAAACCTTGTACAAAACAAATATGAGAAATTTCATTTATATCTAACATGATACTTATACTTCTGATTTTGCACACATTTATTTTATCACAGTCAGCCGAGTAGCAGCATGCCAGTTAGGCTCAGAGCAGTGCCAGACAAAGAGACGTCAAGTATCCGCAACCTAAACTCAAGATTGGGTCGGTGGCATTTTAGAGGATCCATAGTGGCGTTGATCCCGAGCTTGTTGCTTTAGACTAAGGAGTGGCTATACAGGTAACGTTTCCACCAATAAATGCACCACACAAGTAAGCTATGGGATTCAGATGACACTCATTTGTTTAGTTAGTTGGATGGAGCGTGGCTTTCACCTAGCTGTAGGTACTAACCAAGGAAAGCCGAGGTTATACCCTTGCTATTTTGTCATTATTTTCAATTTATTATTGGTTGATAGTCTTCCTCTTTATTTTTTGTTTTATGTAAGTTCATCACCATGCACATGAAAAAAATGATGGATACTTGGAGTTATGTGGGTAATTTGAATAACTATACCTTTTCTCCGTTTTAGCTTTTTGTTTGGAATCTACATTTAGTACAAATGCTGCTGAAGTATACAGAGGAACACAACAACTTCTAAAGCCTTCATGTATTCTTCATGCTTTGTCGGATGTTTCAGTCAAACGATGACATGCAACTAATGTAATTTGTTGTTCGAAAGATTTTGTATATTTGAACATTACTGTTTTCTTGCTATGAAGATTAGCATTTTTTACACGCCCTCTAAAGTAAGTTATCATCTTTTGATTAGTTGTTGGACTACCACCAAGACCATGAACTTGACAAAGATAATGATGATTGCTTTAGTATGTCCATGTGATTTAGTTTGTCTTCATGCCCAACAAACGCTATTATAGGTTCTAAAACTTGTATAATGATGAAAAACATGTAAAATTAGACAACTGTTTTGATAATTGTTTGATGGTAGTTGAGACGTGTGTTGCACGTGCAAACTTACTAGTATCCATTTAGTGTCTATAACATTGTGTTTACGAGGATCAGGACGCTTGACCAGTTCCAACACATTGTTCAGCTCAAACTATTGAAGCTCTTCTTGCATAGCTTGAATCCATTCAGGTTCCATGAAGGCCTCAGCAACTTTCTTGGGTTCAGATATTGAGACAAATGCAAAGTGCCCACAGAAATTTGCTAGTTGTGTAGCTCTTGAACGAGTGAGTGGACCAGGTGCATTGATGCTATCAATTATCCTCTCAATCTGTACTTCATTTGCAACACGAGGATGAACTGGACGAAGATTTTGCCCTTGCTGATCAATGTCATCATTAGGAGGATTGTCTTCAGGTTGAGCATTGTCTTCAGGTTGATTAGGTGCAGAAATGATAAGTTCCTCTTCAGCCTAAGCTTCAGACGGTATGATTTCTCCAGTTCCCATAAGCATGATGGATTCACTAGGTGGAATTTCATCTAGCACATTTGGCAGCTGCTCTCTTTGCGAGCCATTAGTCTCATTGAACCGCACATCCACAGTTTCAACCACTTTATAGTGAAAGAGGTTGAAGACTCTGTAGGAGTGCGAATCCTTTCCGTAACCAAGCATAAAACCTTCATGTGCTTTTGGTGCAAATTTTGAAGTGTGATGTGGATCCTTGATCCAGCACCTAGCACCAAATACTCTAAAGTAACTGACATTTGGCTTCTTACCAGTAAGGAGTTCATAGGATGTCTTCTTCAGAAGCTTGTGAAGATAAACACGGTTGATGACATGGCATGCAGTATCAATAGCTTCAGGCCAGAACTTTCTTGGAGTCTTGTATTCATCAATCATCGTCCTAGCCATCTCAATGAGTGTTCTGTTCTTGCGTTCCACAATGCCATTCTGCTGCGGCGTGTATGGAGCTGAGAACTCGTTAGTGATACCCAAGGTATCAAGATAAGTGTCGAGGTCAGTGTTCTTGAATTCTATGCCATTGTCACTTCTGATGTGCTTGATCTTGACACCATAGTTGTTCATGGCATAGTTGGCGAAGCGTCTAAAGACATCCTGCACTTCAGTCTTGTAGAGGATTATGTGCACCCATGTATATCTTGAAGAATCATCAACAATGACGAAGCCATAGAGACAAGCAGTAGTAGTGAGAGTAGAGTAGTGAGTAGGGCCGAATAGGTCCATATGTAGCAGTTCGAAGGGTTGAGTTGTTTTCATGATTGTCTTCGAGGGATGCTTGGCCCTCGTCATATTTCCAGCTTCGCAGGCACCGCATAAGTGATCCTTCTTGAACTTGACGCCCTCAATGCCAATGACGTGCTTCTCCTTTGCGAGAGAATGCAAGTTCCTCATGCCAGCATGCCCTAGCCTCCGATGCCAGCCAACACTCTAAAGCTTTTACAAGAAGACATACGGCAAGCTGTGGTCCTGCTGAGAAATCTACCATGTACAAATCATCTTTGAGATACCCTTCAAAGACTAGAGACTTGTCAGACTCCATAAGAACAAGGCAACGATATTTTCCAAAAATCACAATCATGTTCAAGTCACAAAGCATTGAGACAGACATTAAGTTGAAACCAAGGGATTCAACAAGCATCACTTTATCCATGTGCTGATCCTTTGAGATTGCAACTCTACCTAGACCCAATACCTTGATTTTACTAGTGTCAGCAAATGTGATGTGACTCTTGTCAGATGGACGTAAGGATGAGTCCATGAGAAGATTTCGTTCGCCAGTCTTGTGGTTAGTGCATCCACTATCAATAATCCTTTTTGAAGCAGCTGGTGTCATACCCTTGGCACCACGTGTCGTGAAGCAATAGGTGGGAGCAGAGTCGTCCTTGTCATTACCATCAGCGTAGGTGATGAAGCCATTATCTTCAGTGTTGAAGATGGACTTGGCAACGTAGGTTGTAGCTAGACTTGCAATGCCGGAGTCGGACTCCTCCTCAGACTCCACCTCTGCCTCCTCAGAAGAAAACTCCTTGTCTGAATCCATTTCCTTGCCAACAAACGCACGAGCCTTGCCAGATGAGCTCTTCTTGTGTGATGTAGACTTTGAGGAAGACTTGGAAGAAGACTTTGAGTATTTCTTCTTCTTCTTGTCATCAGAATCATATTCCTTGCTCTTGTTCTTCTTCTTCTTCTTGTTCTCATTGTCCCACTGCGGACACTCAGAGATGTAGTGACCAGGTTTCTTGCACTTGTGACATGTTCTCTTCTTGTAATCATGAGTAGAAGCTTCATCATTTCTTGAGTTGGATCATGAAGACTTTCTTCTTGGTGAATTCCTGGAACTTCTTCACAAGCATAGCAAGCTCCAATGTCTTCAGGATCACCAGAACTGCAATCAGATTCTTCTTCAGATGAGGAAACAACTTTTGCCTTCAAAGCGCGAGTTCGGCCATAGTTGGGACTGTAGATATCTCTTTTCTCAGAAAGCTGAAACTCATGTGTGTTGAGCCTCTCAAGTATGTCAGACGGATCGAGTGTCTCGAAGTCAGGGCATTCCTGAATCATCAGGGCTAGGGTGTCAAACGAGCTATCAAGAGATCTCAGGAGTGTCTTGATGATTTCATGCTTAGTGATCTCAGCAGCGCCGAGAGCTTGAAGCTCATTCGTGATGTCAATGAGGCGATCAAACATGAGCTGAACATTCTCATTGTCGTCTCTTGAAGCGGTTGAAGAGGTTGCGAAGGACACTAATCCTTTGATCTCTCTGGGTTGAGACGCCTTCGATGACCTTGGAGAGCCAGTCCCAGACTAGCTTCGACGTTTCCAGAGCACTCACACGGCCATACCGTCCTTTGGTCAGATGACCATAGATGATGTTCTTGGTAGTAGAATCCAGTTCAACGAACTTCTTGACATCAGCAGGGGTGACACCTTCACCAGTCTTGGGAACGCCATTCTTGACGACATACCAGAGGTCGACACCAATGGCTTCGAGATGCATGCGCATCTTATTCTTCCAGTAGGGATATTCAGTTCCATCGAAGACAGGGCACGCAACGGAGACTTTGTGTCACACCCTAGTTAGTTCAAGCATTAGAGTGTGCATCATGTTTAAATTCCTCTTAAATTTGAAATGGGGAAGACACAACCCCCAGCACCCCCCTGGAAACAACTAGGGTTTACTCAAATTATTTTCAATAAACCTGAAATGCCCTTCTAAAAAGTTCACTCTCTTTGTCTTGGGTTAGAACCTCTGGCAAAATTGGTGCACAATTTTCTAGGTCAACAGAAGGTCATTGAATTAATTCATAAGTATTTGAATTTGGGCATTTAAATGCTATAAAATAATTTAAATGCTCAAATAATTCTGGAAATAAGTGTGGGCTATTGGAAATATTCTAAACAGAGCCACAGTTATTTTCAGGATTTTTGGAAATGTTTTAGTATTTTTTTATAAAGCCCAACAGTTGCAGTTAAACAGAAAAAGAAAACAAATCAGAAAAAGAGAGAGAGGGAGAAGCCCACCTGGGCCTTACCTGTGCTAGCCCGGCCCACCTGGCCTGTGCCAGTCGTCACCCACCTCTGCAAGTAGGCAGAGGCGTGTCGTCGGCGCATGCTCCCGCGGCCACCTCCTGCTTCCACCTCCTGCTGCCTCCTCGTCCCCATCCGAGCGCCACGGAGACGCCCAGCACCTCCCTGCACTCCTCCCCTCTCTCCCCCTCGTCTCCCTCACCCTCTCCCGCGATGGCCGAGCGCGATCCTCGCCGCCGTTAGCCGTAGTTGTCACCAGAGCCACACCCTCGCCTCCCTGACGTGCCCGTGAGCTCCGCCTCCATAGTCTACGCCTTCTCGTTGACTCACGCAACGCCGGACGCCTCCAAGCGCCTTCCCGACGCCTTCTTCTTCCTCGGTCCGCCGAGATCGCCGGCAACGCCCCGACAACGTCCGACCTTCCCCGAGCCCGCTGAGACGCGTTCTGCAACCGCCGTGAGCTCCTCTACCGATCCCCCCTCTTCTCTGCTTCGTTTGCTCGCCGTAGACGTCGCCCTCTTGCTCACCGTAGCACGCCGCCGCGCGAGCTCGACGCTGGCGTCACTCCGGTGACCATTTGGTCAAGCGCAGGTGCTTAACGCACTCACCGCACCTCGCACCGCCTCGCTAGCACGTCCGTTCCCCCCCTAGCTCGCTGCAGCAGCAAAACCACCAACGGCCGAGCTCCGGCCGCCGCCTGGCTCGACGCCGTCGTCGTTCCTGGCCACCCCAGCACCAACCAATGCCACCAATGGATGCACCACACCGCTAGCTACCCGTAGCACCCACCCACGCATCGAACCGTGGCCGAAGCAGCGTTTCCGACGCTCTCCGCCGTCTTGGCCTCGCCGGTGGCTCAACACCGGTGGGACTAACCCCTGCTGACCAGGGGTTTGACCCTAGTTTGACCCCGCCTGAGTCACTGATAGGTGGGGCCGGCTCCTAACTAAATTAGATTAGTTTTAATTAGAGCTAATCACTCTGTTAGAGGTTAATGACATCGTTAACTAACCCTCTCTCACTGACATGTGGGCCCAGGGCCTAACTAACCCCGTTTAGTGCTAACTAAACACTAACTAACTCTGTTAGTTAGCTGAGAGACTGACAGAAGGGGCCCACCAGTCAGGTTTGACCTGGGCTGGCGCCTTTGACCCGCTGACATCACAGTGATGCAGTGCTGACGCATTAATTCAATTACTGGATTTATTCTTTAATAGGAAGTTCCAGAAAATAGTCAAAACTTCTAAAAATCATAGAAAATCAACCATAGCTCCAAATGCAAAGATTTATATATGAAAAATGATCAGAAAAATTCAATCTATCCATCTATAATGGTTTCATGCATGACAAAACAAGTTAACCTTGCTGTTTAAGCAGAATAAGGTTATGCACTAATAAGGCCATGTTTAATGAGCTAATATCTGAATCTTTGATTCAAATGAGTTCATCCCCTTCTGTTTTAGCTTGAATTAGGCCAAGACACTTTCATCTTGCCATGTCATAGCATGCATCATATTGTTGCATATTGCCATGTGTTGATTATGTTTGGTGTGTCTTTCGTGGTAGGTTCTGCCTCCGAGGATAACCCCGAGTATCCGTCTGAAGGGCAGTACCCTACTACCACTACAACAGGCAAGAAACCCATTGATCATTACGATATGAAACCATGTTCTCACTTATGCTCTTGTTTACTGCATTAAGACAACGTGATTCAAACTGTTGTGTGCTACGGTAGTTGAACCCTTATCCTCTGCATGACCTGTCATTGCCACAGTAACTAGATGAAACCCACTAGCATGTGTAGGAGTTGATTGAGCCATGTATGTGATTCCTACCTTGCTATGTCTGCTATGCTTAGAGTTGTGTCAGGTCTGGTTCATCTGGGTGATGGGCTAGAGTGATATGATTATGTCGGTAATGTGAGGGATGTGTTGAACATGTTTTGGTAAAGGTATCGATGAGAGGCCGTGTAGGAGTACATGGTGGGTTGTTTCATTGAGACCGTCCATAAGAACTGAGATCTGTATGCGTGATTTAAGGTTCAGCTTGTTGGGGAACGTAGCAGAAATTCAAAATTTTCTACGCATCACCAAGATCAATCTATGGAGTAATCTAGCAACGAAGGGAAGGAGAGTGCATCTACATACCCTTGTAGATCGCTAAGCGGAAGCATTCAAGTGAACGGGGTTGATGGAGTTGTACTCGTCGTGATCCAAATCACCGATGATCCTAGTGCCGAACGGACGGCACCTCCGCGTTCAACACACGTACAGCCCGGTGACGTCTCCTACGCCTTGATCCAGCAGGGGAGAAGGAGAGGTTGGGGAAGACTCCATCCAGCAGCAGCACGACGGCGTGGTGGTGGTGGAGGAGCGCGGGACTCCTGCAGGGCTTCGCCAAGCACTACGAGAGACGAGGAGGAAGAGGGGTAGGGCTGCGCCAACAGGGAGATTGAATCGCGTATGTATGGCAGCCCAAAACCCCCACTATATATAGGGGAAAGGGAGGGGCTGCACCCCCACCTAGGTTTCCACCCCTAGGGGTGGCGGCCAGCCCTAGATCCCATCTAGGGGCGGCCAAGGGGGGAGAGAGGGGGGGTGCACCACTAGGTGGGCCTTAGGCCCATCTGAGCCTAGGGTTTCCCCTTTTCCCCTTCTCTCTTTGCCTTGGGCCCTGGTGGGCGGGCGCACCAGCCCACCTGGGGCTGGTCCCCCTTCACACTTGGCCCACACAGCCCTCTAGGGTAGGTAGCCCCACCTGGTGGACCCCCGGGACCCTCCCGATGGTCCCCGTACGTTACCGATAGCACCCGAAACTTTTCCGGTGACCAAAACAGGACTTCCCATATATAAATCTTTACCTCCGGACCATTCCGGAACTCCTCGTGATGTCCGGGATCTCATCCGGGACTCCGAACAACATTTGTTAACCACGTATATCTATTCCCTATAACCCTAGCGTCATCGAACCTTAAGTGTGTAGACCCTACGGGTTCGGGAACCATGCAGACATGGCCGAGACAACTCTCCGGTCAATAAACAACAGCGGGATCTGGATACCCATGTTGGCTCCCACATGCTCCACGATGATCTCATCGGATGAACCACGATGTCGAGGATTCAATCAATCTCGTATTCAATTCCCTTTATCTAGCGGTACGATACTTGCCCGAGATTCGATCGTCGGTATCCCGATACCTTGTTCAATCTCATTACCGGCAAGTCTCTTTACTCGTTCCGTAACACATCATCCCGTGATCAACTCCTTGGTCACATTGTGCACATTATGATGATGTCCTACCGAGTGGGCCCAGAGATACCTCTCCGTTACACAGAGTGACAAATCCCAGTCTCGATTCGTGCCAACCCAACAGATACTTTCGGAGATACCTGTAGTGTACCTTTATAGCCACCTAGTTACTTGTGACGTTTGGCACACCCAAAGCACTCCTACAGTATCCGGGAGTTGCACAATCTCATGGTCTAAGGAAATGATACTTGACATTAGAAAAGCTTTAGCATACGAACTACACGATCTTTGTGCTAGGCTTAGGATTGGGTCTTGTCCATCACATCATTCTCCTAATGATGTGATCCCGTTATCAACGACATCCAATGTCCATGGTCAGGAAATCGTAACCATCTATTGATCAACGAGCTAGTCAACTAGAGGCTTACTAGGGACATGGTATTGTTTATGTATCCACACATGTATCTGAGTTTCCTATCAATACAATTCTAGCATGGATAATAAACGATTATCATGAACAATGAAATATAATATAATAATAACTAATTTATTATTGCCTCTAGGGCATATTTCCAACAGTCTCCCACTTGCACTAGAGTCAATAATCTAGTTTACATTGCCATGTGATTAACACTCATAGGTCACATCGCCATGTGACCAACATCCAAGAGTCTACTAGACTCAATGATCTAGTTCACATCACTATGTGATAAACACTCAAAGAGTTCTGGGATTGATCATGTTATGCTTGTGAGAGAGGTTGTAGTCAACGGGTCTTGCCATATTCAGATCCCAATGTATTTCGCAAAACTTTATATCGTAGATGCTGCTACCACGTTCCACTTGGAGCTATTCCAAATTGTTGCTCCATTATACGTATCCGGTATCTCTACTCAGAGCTATTCGGATAGGTGTTAAGCTTGCATCGACGTAACTCTTTATGTCGAACTCTTTATCACCTCCATAACCGAGAAACATCTCCTTATTCCTCTAAGGATAATTTTGACCGCTATCTGGTGATCTACTCCTAGATCACCTTTGTACCCTCTTGCCAGACATGTGGCAAGGCACGCATCAGGTGCGGTACTCAGCATGGCATACCGTATAGAGCCTATGACAAAAGCATAGGGGACGACCTTCGTCCTTTATCTTTCTTCTGCCGTGGTCAAGCTTTGAGTCTTACTCAACTTCACACCTTACAACTCAGGTAAGAACCCCTTCTTTGACTGATCTATTTTGAAATCCTTCAAAAACATGTCAAGGTGTGCGTTCTTTGAAAGTATCATCAGGCGTCTTGATCTATTTCTATAGATCCTGATGCCCAATATGTAAGCAGATTTATCCAGGTCTTCCTTTGAAAATCACTCTTCAAACAACCGTTTATGCTTTCCAGAAATTCTACATTATTTCAGATCAACAATATGTCATCCACATATACTTATCAGAAATGTTGTAGTGCTCCCACTCACTTTCTTGTAAATACAAGTTTCTAGCAAACATTGTATAAACCTAAAAGCTTTGATCACTCTATCAAAACATATATTCCGATTCCGAGATGCTTGCTCTAGTCCATAGAAGGATTGCTGGAGCCAGCATACCTTTTAGCATCCTTAGGATCGTGAAAACCTTTTATTGTATCACATACAACTTTTCTTACAAAACTGGTAAGAAAACTTGTTTTGACATCCATCTGTAAGATTTCATAATCGAAAAATACAGCTAATGCTATCATGATTCCGACGGACTTAAGCATCGCTACGGGTGAGAAATTCTCATCGTAGTCAACTCCTTGAACTTGTGAAAAGACTCTTTCCCACAAGTCGAGCTTCATAGATGGTAACATTACCGCCCACGTCCGTCTTCTTCTTAAAGATCCATTTATCTCAATGGCTTGCTGATCATCGGGCAAGTCCACCAAAGTCCATACTTTGTTCTGATATATGGATCCTATCTCGGATTTCATGGCTTCTAACCATTTGTCGGAATACGGGCCCACCATCGCTTCTCCATAGCTCGTAGGTTCATTGTTGTCTAACAACATGATATCTAAGACAGGATTAACGTACCACTTAGGAGTAGTACATATCCTTGTCGACCTACGAGGTTCGATAGCAACTTGATCTGAAGCTTCATGATCACTATCATTAACTTCCTATTCAACAGACGTAGGCGCCACAGAAAACATCTTTCTGTGTTGCGTCACTCTCTGGTTGAAGTGAAGGTTTGACAGCCTCATCAAGTTCTATCTTCCTCCCACTCAATTCTTTCGAGAGAAACTCCTTCTTGAGAAAGGACCCGTTCTTAGAGACAAACAATTTGCCCTTGGATCTGAGATAGAAGGTATACCCAACTGTCACCTTTGGGTATCCTATGAAGATGTGTTTGTCCGCTTTGGGTTCGAGCTTCTCCGGCTGAAGCCTTAAGCATCGCAGCCCCAAACAATAAGAAACGACAACTTTGGCTTCTTGCCAAACCAATGTTCATACGACGTCGTCTCAACGGACTTAGATGGTGTCCTCTCTAAAGTGAATGCAGTTGTCTCTAACGCATAACCTCAAAAGGAAAACGGTAGATTGATAAGAGACATCATAGATTGCACCATATCTCATAAGGTTCGATTACGATGTCCGGACACACCATAACCTAGTGGTGTTCCAGGTGGCTTCAACTGTGAAACAATTCCACAATGTCTTAAGTGTTTGCCAAACTCATAACTCAGATATTCTCATTGATCAGATCGTAGGAATTTGATCTTCTTGTTATGATGATTCTTAACTTCACTCTGAAATTGCTTGAACTTTTCAAACGTTTCAGACTTGTGCTTCATTAAGTAAATATACCTATATCTACTCAAATCGTCAGTGAAGATGAGAAAATAGCGATATCCACCGCACGCTTCAATTCTCATTGGATCACACGCATCAGCATTTATGATTTCCAACAAGTCACTTGCCCGTTTCATTGTACCTGAAAGCGGGGTCTTAGTCATCCTGCCCATGAGGCATGGCTCGCATGTGTCAAGCGATTCAAAATCAAGTGACTCCAAACATCCATCGACATAGAGTTTCTTCATCCATCTTACGCCAATATGACCAAGCGGCAGTGCCACGAGAAAGTGGTACTATCATTATTAACTCTACATCTTTTGGCGTGAACATGTGTATTACCACGACCGAGATTCAATGAACCATTCACATAGGGTGCATGACCATGAAAGGTATCATTCATGTAAACAAAACTACCTTCGCATCTTTCCAGGGTTCACGATGTCTTCCACATTTCTCAACTCAGGCGTTGCTTCACGGATCCTATCCGTGGAGTGGACCACGAAACGCTTGATCTACAAGATAACCTCTCATATTGGGAATATCCCGTTCGTATCCTTGATCAAGCCGAGCGTACCACTCGACGTCATAATATCAAGTTTCTCAAGGTTCAATGGTCACACCATTCCGAGAAAGAAGCCACTTGGGAAAGGGAGGATCGTCTTCGACTCGAGTACCCCACCTTCTTCCCGGAGGATCGTAAATCTCGGGACGAGATTCTTTTGAGTGGGGGTGAGTTCTCACACCCTAGTTAGTTCAAGCATTAGAGTGTGCATCATGTTTAAATTCCTCTTAAATTTGAAATGGGGAAGATAGAACCCCCAGCACCCCCTGGAAACAACTAGGGTTTACTAAAATTATTTTCAATAAACCTGAAATGCCCTTCTAAAAAGTTAACTCTCTTTGTCTTGGGTTAGAACCTCTGGCAAAATTGGTGCACAATTTTCTAGGTCAATACAAGGTCATTGAATTAATTCATAAGTATTTAAATTTGGGCATTTAAATGCTATAAAATAATTTAAATGCTCAAATAATTCTGGAAATAAGTGTGGGCTGTTGGAAATATTCTAAACAGAGCCACAATTATTTTTAGGATTTTTGGAAACGTTTTAGTATTTTTTTATAAAGCCCAACAGTTGAAGTTAAATACAAAAAAAAAAAAATCAGAAAAAGAGAGAGAGGGAGAAGCCCACCTGGGCCTTACCTGTGCTGGCCCGGCCCACCTAGCCTGTGCCAGTCATCACCCACCTCTGCCAGTAGGCAGAGGTGTGTCGCCGGCGCGTGCTCCCGCGGCCACCTCCTGCTTCCACCTCCTGCTGCCTCCTCGTCCCCATCCGAGCGCCACGGAGATGCCCAGCACCTCCCTGCACTCCTCCCCTCTCTCCGCCTCGTCTCCCTCACCCTCTCCCGCGATGGCCGAGCGCGATCCTCGCAGCCGTTCGCCGTAGTTGTCACCAGAGCCACCCCCTCGCCTCCCTGACGTGCCCGTGAGCTCCGCCTCCATCGTCTACGCCTCCTCGTCGACTCACCCAACGCCGAACGCCTCCAAGCGCCTTCCCGACGCCTTCTTCTTCCTCGGTCCGCCGAGATCGCCGGCAACGCCCCGACGACGTCCGACCTCCCCCGAGCCCGCTGAGATGCATTCTGCAACCGCCGTGAGCTCCTCTACCGATCCCCCCTCTTCTCTGCTTCGTTTGCTCACTGTAGACGTCGCCCCCTTGCTCACCGTAGCACGCCGCCGCGCGAGCTCGACGCCGGCGTCACTCCGGTGACCATTTGGTCAAGCGCGGGTGCTTAACGCACTCACCGCACCTCGCAGCACCTCGCTAGCATGTCCGTTTCCCCCTAGCTCGCTGCAGCAGCAAAACCACCAACGGCCGAGCTCCGACCGCCGCCCGGCTCAACGCCGTCGTCGTTCCCGACCACCCCAGCACAAACCAATGCCACCAATGGATGCGCCACACCGCTAGCTACCCGTAGCACCCACCCGCGCATTGAACCGTGGCCGGAGCAGCGTTTCCGACACTCTCCGCCGTCTCGGCCTCGCCGGCGGCTCAACACCGGCGGGACTAACCCCTGCTGACCAGGGGTTTGACCCCAGTTTGACCCCGCCTGAGTCACTGATAGGTGGGGACGGCTCCTAACTAAATTAGATTAGTTTTAATTAGAGCTAATCACTCTGTTAGAGGTTAATGACATCGTTAACTAACCCTCTCTCACTAACATGTGGGCCCAGGGCCTAACTAACCCCGTTTAGTGCTAACTAAACACTAACTAACTCTGTTAGTTAGCTGAGAGACTGACAAAAGGGGCCCACCAGTCAGGTTTGACCTGGGCTGGCGCCTTTGACCCGCTGACATCACAGTGATGCAGTGCTGACGCATTAATTCAATTACTGGATTTATTCTTTAATAGGAAATTCCAGAAAATAGTCAGAACTTCTAAAAATCATAGAAAATCAACCATAGCTCCAAATGCAAAGATTTATATATGAAAAATGATCAGAAAAATTCAATCTATCCATCTGTAATGGTTTCATGCATGACAAAACAAGTTAACCTTGCTGTTTAAGCAGAATAAGGTTATGCACTAATAAGGCCATGTTTAATGAGCTAATATCTGAATCTTTGATTTAAATGAGTTCATCCCCTTCTGTTTTAGCTTGCATTAGCCCAAGACACTTTAATCTTGCCATGTCATAGCATGCATCATATTGTTGAATATTGCCATGTGTTGATTATGTTCGGTGTGTCTTTCGTGGTAGGTTCTGCCTCCGAGGATAACCCCGAGTATCCGTCTGAAGGGCAGTACCCTACTGCCACTACAACAGGCAAGCAACCCATTGATCATTCCGATACAAAACCATGTTCTTGCTTCTGCTCTTGTTTACTGCATTAAGACAACGCGATTCAAACTGCTGTGTGCTACGGTAGTTGAACCCTTATCCTCTGCATGACCTGTCATTGCCACAGTAACTAGATGAAACCCACTAGCATGTGTAGGAGTTGATTGAGCCATGTATGTGATTCCTACCTTGCTATGCCTGCTATGCTTAGAGTTGTGTTAGGTCTGGTTCATCTGGGTGATGGGCTAGAGTGATATGATTATGTCGGTAATGTGAGGGATGTGTTGAACATGTTTTGGTAAAGGTATCGATGAGAGGCCATGTAGGAGTACATGGTGGGTTGTTTCATTGAGACCGTCCATAAGAACTGAGATCTGTATGCGTGATTTAAGGTTCAGCTACTACCACACATTGGGCCCTGAAATATGACCCCGCTCGACTTACTGACCCCTCTCGTCCTCTGTCCAGGAGTTGCAACTAGTTTCTGGTGTTTGTAGGTTATGTGTTGGCGGCCGTGCGTAGCGCTGACCCTAGGGGTGGGCTATGATGCGGTAGATACACTGTGGCCGGGTATGCCAGGCGCCCGTTTGGCGTCTCGGGACTCTGTACACATCGTTTGGCGCCGTTGAGGACAACCCGGCCGGATTTCCTTGCGGATGGAACCTCAATAGGCGATAAACCTGGACTAGAGACTTGTGAGGTTAGTCAGGTCGTGGTCTACACCCACGTCGGTTTTCGCTTGAAGTCTGCCGAGCACATGTCGTGTGTAGACGCTAAGTGGTGGAAACATGTGTGACGAAGTACACCCCTGTAGGGTATAAAACTATTTGAATAGCCGCGTCCGGGGTAAAGGACTACTTGGTTGCCTATACAGTTCATAGACAAGTTAATGGATACTACTAAAAGACTCAAGATAAGTGTGAGTACCTAGGATGGCCCTCTCGTAGGATGATGAGGGAGGATCCTCGGTGGAGTATTGTGTTGGTGAGTAGTGGACTCGTGTGTGAAAACTATTTTACTAGTGGAGTTCCGTAGGATAGCTTAGCCAAGAGTCAAAGCTAGCTTGCTGCAATAACCCCACCACCTACTTGAGAATGAGCATGTATAGTAGGTTCTGTTGTAAGACTTGTTGAGTACCTTTGTACTCATGTTTGCTTAATTACTGTTTTCAGACGACAACACTGCCCCCTCCGATGGGTTCTACATAGACATTGACATCGATGAGTGACTAGCCACCCAGGTGGTGATCCTGGCCATGGAGGGCCCTATGTAGATAGACAGGCTTCGAGAAGCCTTCTTTCTTTCTAGTGTCTGTACTCAGACTAGTTGCTTCCGCTTATGCTTGTATGATTGTATGACTTGAGTGTCGGGTCTTGTGACCCCTATCTGTATGAACATGTTATGTATGGCTCTCTGGAGCCTTTAAATAAAGTACTTGAGTTGTAGAGTTTTGTTGTGATGCCATGTTGTATGTACTCATATCGGGCATATTGTATGTATGATTGAAATGCTTGGTATGAGTGGGATCCGACAATCTAGTTGTTTATCCTTGGCAGCCTTTCTTATGGGGAAATATAGTCTAGTGTTCCTCGAGCCATAGTAGTCCGCTACAGCCCGGTTCACCGGAGTCCTGCTAGCCCAGCACTACTGCTCAGGACACTTGACTGGCCGGCATGTGTTTCACGTCGTTCCTATGTCTGTCCCTTCGGGGAAATGTCACGCGGTGACCTCCGGAGTCCTGCCTAGCCTGCTACAGCCCGGGTCCCCGGAGCCCTATTAGCCCAGTGCTACAGCCCGGAATCACTAGCTGATGACCAACATGCTTGATATGATTCATGTATGCCTGTCTCCATAGGTCTGTGCCGCTTTGGGTTCACGACTAGCCATGTCGGCCTGGGTTCTCTGTCATATGGATGCTAGCGACACTATCATATACGTGAGCCAAAAGGCGCAAACGGTCCCGGGCCATGGTAAGGCGACACCCGTGGGATACCATGCGTGAGGCCACAAAGTGATATGAGGTGTTACCGGCTAGATCGATGTGGCTTGGAATCGGGGTCCTGACACTTTGATTTTCCCTGCAGTCGACATAGCTAAAACTCCAGGTGGTTAAATCGAATCACACAAAACAAGGGAGTACCTTGCTCTGATACCAATTGAAAGTGCTAGTGATCGACTAGAGGGGGGGTGAATAGGCTATTTCTATGAAAGTCTTCAAAACATGGAAGTTTCGAAGACAAACGATAGAAATGAACCTATTAATATGCAGCGGAAGGTAGACTACACTAGGCAAGCCATAGTCAAGTATTCAAAGAAGTGAAAGCACGAAGACTATTAGCAGCTAGGCAGTATGGATCAGGATGGAAGATAGTATGAAGCCAATCAGAACAAACAGTCACACAGTGAAGACAAATAGATAATGCAAGCAGGCAATGACTTCACAAAGACCAACTATAAATAAAGAGAAGGAAGGGATAGAACCAGTTGCTTGGTGAAGACAAGGATTTGTTGGACCAGTTCCAGTTGCTGTGACAACTGTACGTCTGGTTAGGGAGGCTGAGATTCAACTCAGAAGACCGCATCTTCACCTTATTCCCCTTGAGCTAAGGACACACAGTCCTCGCCCAATCACTCAGGTAAGTCTTCAAGGTAGACTTCCAAACCTTCACACACTTCGTTCTCCGGCGATCCATAATGACTATTGGATGCTTAGAACGCGACGCCTAACCGACTAGAGGATTCACAGTCCTCAAGTGTAACAAGTCTTCATATCACACAGACAGAAAGACTTCAGTGATGCCTAACACTCTTTGGCTCTGGGTGTTTAGGGCTTTTTCCTCGCAAGGATTTCTCTCTCAAAGGCTTCGGAGGTGGGTTGCTCTCAAACGACAAAAGTCGTGCACTAACTCTGAGCAGCCACCAATTTATAGTGTAGGGGGTGGGCTATTTATAGTCACTAGGCAACCCGACCTGATTTGTCCGAAATGACCCTGGGTCACTAAGGAACTGACACGTGTTCCAACAGTCAGATTTCAAACACACGCGGCAGCTTGACTTGGGCTACAAGTAAAGCTGACTTATCTAGCTCCGGATAAGATTTTCTCTCATTGTCTTCGCTCGAAGACTTAGGATTTGTTTGAGCATCACTTTAGTCACTCTGACTTTGTTCACTTGGACCCCACTTAATAGTACAGTGGTTCTTATGACTCAACAAAGAAGAAAATGAAACTATGAAACAACTATGTCTTCGCGCTCCAAAGCCTTCATGCGATGTCTTCTCATGGCATAGTCTTCAATGTGAATATCTTCACATACCACCATTGTCTTCAATGTCTTCACACATTTTTAGGGGTCATCTCCGGTAGGTACAACGAATCAATGAGGGACTACTATCTGTGTTATCCTGCAATTCTCACAAACACATTAGTCCCTCAACCAGGTTTGTCATCAATACTCCAAAACCAACTAGGGGTGGCACTAGATGCACTTACAGTTTTTCTATTTATATGAGTAATATCTTTTATGGTCATGCACCCCTGATGAGTGGTCTATTTTTACTAAATCTTGATAGTAGTGATACACATGTTCATAGTATTAAGTCCAAAAGATGCAGAGTTGATAATGATAGTGCAACTTATTTGTGGCACTGCCGTTTAGGTCATATGGGTGTAAAGCACATGAAGAAACTCCATTCTGATGGACTTCTGGAATCACTTGATTATGAATCACTTGGTACTTGCAAACCATGCCTCATGGCAAGATGACTAAAACTCCGTTCTCCGGAACCATGGAGCGAGCAACAGAGTTATTGGAAATCATACATACAGATGTATGTGGTCCAATGAACATTGAATCTCGCGGCGGATATCATTATTTTCTCACCTTCACAGATGATTTGAGCAGATATGGGTATATCTACTTAATGAAACATAAGTCTGAAACATTTGAAAAGTTCAAAGAATTTTAGAGTGAAGTGGAAAATCATCGTAACAAGAAAATCAAGTTTCTACGATCTGATCGTGGAGGCGAATATTTGAGTTGTGAGTTTTGACTTCATTTGAAACAATGCGGAATAGTTTCGCAACTCACGCCACCTGGAACACCATAGCGTAATGGTGTGTCCGAATGTCGTAATCGTACTTTACTAGATATGGTACGATCTATGATGTCTCTCACTGAATTACCACTATCATTTTAGGGTTACGCTTTAGAGACAGCTGCATTCACATTAAATAGGGCACCATCTAAATTCGTCGAGACGACACCTTATGAACTGTGGTTTGGCAAGAAACCCAAGTTGTCGTTTCTTAAAGTTTGGGGCTGCGATGCTTATGTGAAAAAGCTTCAATCTGATAAGCTCGAACCCAAATCGGAGAAATGTGTCTTCATAGGATACCCAAAGGAGACTGTTGGGCACACCTTCTATCACAAATCCGAAGGCAAGATATTCGTTGCTAAGAATGGATCCTTTCTAGAGAAGGAGTTTCTCTCGAAAGAAGTGAGTGGGAGGAAAGTAGAACTTAACGAGGTAATTGTACCTTCTCCCTTATTGGAAAGTAGTTCATCACTGAAATCAGTTCCAGTGATTCCTACACTAGTAAGTGAGGAAGCTAATGATGATGATCATGAAACTTTTGATCAAGTTGCTACCAAACCTCGTAGGTCAACCAGAGTAAGATCCGCACCAGAGTGGTACGGGAATCCTGTTTTGGAAGTCATGTTAATTGACCATGATGAACCTACGAACTATGAGGAAGCGATGATGAGCCCAGATTCCGCAAAATGGCTTGAGGCCATGAAATCTAAGATGGGATCCATGTATGTGAACAAAATATGGACTTTGGTTAAGTTGCCCGATGATCGGCAGGCCATAGAGAATAAATGGATCTTCAAGAAGAAGACTGACATTGATGGTAATGTTACTGTCTACAAAGCTCGACTTGTTGCGAAAGGTTTTTGACAAGTTCAAGGAATTGACTACGATGAGACCTTCTCACCCGTAGTGATGCTTAAGTCCGTCCGAATCATGTTAGCAATTGCCACATTTTATGATTATGAAATTTGGCAAATGGATGTCAAAACTGCATTCCTTAATGGATACCTTAAAGAAGAGTTGTATATGATGCAACCAGAAGGTTTTGTCGATCCAAAAGGTGCTAACAAAGTGTGCAAGCTCCAACGATCCATTTATGCACTGGTGCAAGCCTCTCGGAGTTGGAATATATGCTTTGATAGTGTGATCAAAGCATATGGTTTTATACAGACTTTTGAAGAAGTCTATATTTACAAGAAAGTGAGTGGGAGCTCTGTAGCATTTATGATATTATATGTGGATGACAAAGGGAACAACGTATACCGTTATGCGGTTTGACCGATAAAGATCTTCGTAGAATATGTAGGAGCCAATATGAGCATCCAGGTTCCGCTATTGGTTATTGACCGGAGACGAGTCTCGGTCATGTCTACATAGTTCTCGAACCCGTAGGGTCCGCACGCTTAACGCTCGGTGACGATCGGTAATATGAGTTTATGTGTTTTGATGTATCGAAAGTAGTTCGGAGTCCCAGATATGACCAAGGACATGACGAGGAGTCTCAAAATGGTCGAGACATAAAGATCGATATATTGGATGACTATGTTTGGACTTCGGAAGGGTTCTGGGCAAGTTCGGATAAATACTGGAGTACCGGGGGGTTACCGGAACCCCCCAGGAGTTTAATGGGCCTATTGGGCCTTAGTGGGGAAGAGGAGGGGCGGCCAGGGCAGGCCGCGTGCCCCCTACCCCTCTAGTCCGAATTGGACAAGGAGGGGGGCTTTCCTTCCCCCTCTCTCCTCCTTCCCTCTCTCCTACTCCTACTCCCGGTGGGAGTAGGAATCCCCTTGGGGTGCGCCTAGGAGGGCCGGCCTCTCCCCCTCCTCCACTCCTTTATATACGGGGAGGGGGCACCCCATAGACACACAAGTTGATCATTGATCTCTTAGCCATGTGCGGTGTCCCATCCACCATAATCCACCTCGGTCATATCGTAGCGGTGCTTAGGCGAAGCCCTGCGTCGGTAGCTTCATCATCACCATCATTATGCCGTCGTGCTGATGAAGCTCTCCCCCGACACTCTACTGGATCGTGAGTTCGTGGGACGTCGCCGAGCCGAACGTGTGCAGATCATGGAGGTGCCATACCTTCGGTGCTAGGGTTGGTTGATCGTGAAGACGTATGACTATATCAACCGCGTTGTCGTAACACTTCCGCTTACGGTCTACGAGGGTACGTAGAAGATACTCTTCCCTCTCGTTGATATGCATCACCATGATCTTGCGTGTGCATAGGATTTTTTTTGAAATTACTACATTCCCCAACACCTTCGTGATCGAAAAAATCTCTGGTCTACCAAGCCAATCACACAGATGTCGCGCTCCATCTCATTCTCTCTCGACTCGAAGTGGCCAATACAACCCTAGCCACTGTGCCGTCGCAGTGTGCCACCGCGCCACTTCTAGAGCAACAGCTGACTGCTAGAACCCACCACCCTCTGACTCTCTTCTCTATGGCTTTCGTCCTCCTTCGTCTCCGAGGGTCCTGACCGATGACTAGTTTTCTAGTTCCACCCATGGCGGGCCTAACCAGGACGGGTGACCTGGTGGGTTCGGGGGACGAAAGAGACAAGAAGGACCATGACCACCAAAGGTTGTCTTCAATTCCCTGTTCGTCTGTGATATTTCTTGTCGATTCCTTGTTAATCTGCAACCTCTTCGGACGTTCTTTCATGTGCATTGGCTCTGTCAGGTTAAAATCCAAGACCAAACTGAAAATTTGGTCCGGCTAGTATAGTTTTTGAAAGAACCATTCGGTCATCATTTTTGCAGAACTAAATTTCCTCAGAAACCGAAGATTTTTTTTTTGAGAAAACTCAGAAACCGAAGATTTTTTTTGAGTCTAAACATGCTTTACTTTATTAAACCAATAAGTTCATAGGAATACAATTGAGGTCTGGTGGATTGATGAGCCACACATGGCGTCCATGATCGAGACCCAAGGCATGACTAGCGAGGCTATGTGCCTCTTCATTAGTCTCTCTCCCTTCAAACATGAAGGCACAAAGTTGAAACATCGTGGATGTCTCCATTATTTCCCTCACAACCGGGCCATACACTCCTCTAGTGTTGTTCGCAATATCCTGGATAACCCCCTTGCAGTCAGATGCTATTAGCACATGCGCAGCTCCCAGATCATTGGCCAGTACCAGAGCTTCGTGACAAGCTAGCGCCTCTAGAATTGATGAATCGGATATATCCCTGCATCATATGGCTAAAGCGCCAAGAAACATACCAGTTGAGTCCCTGCAAATTGCACTGAAAGCGCCTCCATTTCTGTGACGCTCCACTGCCCCATCCACCTTTATCTCCATGCACCCAGGTGGCGGTGGGCTCCATGCTTCCCGCCGTTGATGAAGATGTACTGGGCCTGGTCGTAATGGAGATGTATTTGGTTTGCAATCCTTCAGCTCTCTTAGATATTTCATGATGAAATTGTGTGTCGCTTGTGGACTCTGAAAAATGTGCTCATGCAATGCCTGCCTCTTAGCAAACCAGATCGACCATAGGGTAACCACTGTTTGTGTGAACTCCTCACTAGATAGCATGTCATGCAATGCAAACACACACCTTTTTGCGTTAGGTTCGACCGTACTGTTTAGTGCTTCGACCAGATCGTAATCTTGGAGAGCCCAGACACAATGTGCGAGGTTGCAGTGGAGTAGAGAGTGTTGCCAAGAATCTTCAGCACCGTAGAGTCCGCAACACGTGGTAGTAGACATGTTTCTCTCATGAAGAAGGTCTGCTGTCAGGATGGATTGCTGGGCAAGCCTCCATAGAAAGATTTTGACCTTGGAGGGAACATCTATATTCCACAATTTCGTCCATGCTTTGTGCTCGCCTACTGTGTCCGACGACCTGGCCCTTCCTTCAAGCCAAGCCTCACGTCTCAACTTAGTGTCAATGAGCATCTGGTAGTCCGATCGGATGTGACACCCCAAAAATTTGGCCTTGTTTTAATGGAATAAAATTTTGCCAGGATTTAAAACTTTGAATTTTTTGAGCTCCATTTTGATTTTTTTAAATCATTTCCTTCCCTGTTATGATGAGTTTTTCCCAGAGAGAAAACTTTTCAAAATGTTGTTGGACTTGATTAACCTCTCAAGAAAAACTTTCCTTTATCCAATATAACTAATTAAATAATTAAGTTGCTTGATCTTTATTTTCTTGAAAAGGGTTTTCTAGGTTAAATTGCCATATTTGAACTACAACCATTTGATAAATTCACTTAAAATTCCCACAAAAATTTGTAGATGTCATGTGATGTTTTTAAATCACTTTTATGCAAAAATATATTTCATTCATGAAATATTTTGAGCCCTACACTCAATTTTTCTTCTCTGGTCCAGAGTGCATTTTGCACTACAACCTATTTAAATATTTCTTTAAAACTTCTACCAAAATTAGGGGAGGTCAGTAGGAGCCTATTATTTCACTTTGTGCAAAAACCTATTTATGTTCTTTGAAAAATTTGAGTGAATCAACCTCATCCTCATTCTGGACCAACTTGATGGTTTGTACAGCAACCATGTTTTTACTTGCTCTTTAACCCTTGATCTTTTCTCCTACTTGTAGTCCCCCATGTTAAACCCTTAAGTCCAGGAGCATGCACCTTTTGGATCATTTTTGGTTCATGAAATAATGTCATTTATTTCCTGTCCAGAATTGAAGTTTTGTAAACTTGCACTAACAAGTTTCTGCTTTTGGCCAAATAACCTCACCACTCTCTCTTTCATCCACAGAGACACTGATCTGGAGATTTTGGCCACTCCAAGAAATGCCTAAGTGCCCTTGGCATTTTGTCAAACACCTTTCGGGCATGATCAGTTTTGACATGAGTCCTTGTTTGCACTATGGACTTAATCCCCTGGCCAGACCAGCATGTCCAATGGTTTTGCCTTAAACTATAACCCCACCCTGCTAACTTTCTTGTGGTTTGGAGCCCCCTAACATGCCATAGCATTTCGTCGAGCACGTCCCGTGCGTGCACTGGACGCGCCCAGAGCGCGCAATTGCAGCCACGCGGCCGAGCCGACACGCTGGCCCCCACGGCTTTGGCCCGCTCTGCAGAACCTCGCCACGCGCTCCCCTTCTCTCAGCTACGCGCCAAGCCGCCCCTCGCCGCGCCCGGCAGGCCAAGAGCTAGCCGCCGCCGCCGCCCGACAGCCCTGCGCCGTGCAGCGCCGCCCAAGCCACCCCGGCTCGCCACCTGCCCCTGTGAGCAGTGCGTGCTCATCCGCAGCTTCGTCCCCTAGCGCTCGTCGCCGCCACGTCGCCCTAGCCACAGAGAGGCGGTTCGCCGGAGAGCTTATCCACGGCCGCCGCGGAACCGACCTCGTCGCGCTATAAATGGACACCCCGAGCCCCTCTGAGCACGCACGCGACCTCAGACCACCCCTATGGCACTCCCCTAGCTCGCATTCGACCCGGGGAGGCCTCCTTCCTCATCTCCGGCAACTCCTGCCGCCGCCACCGCCCCGGCCAATCCGGCACCTCCAGTATCTCCCCTCTCCGTTCTCTCCACCAAGAACCTCCTCATCCTCCCGTGAGCCTTTTCCCCTACTTGATTTTGATCGGGAGCCAACGCCGCCACAAAGTCACTTCGCCACCGAAGCCTTCCTCCGCCGCGGAGCTCGCCGCCGGCAGCTCACTCCGTCCCCGCCGACCCAACGACTACCGGGAGGACCGCCCCAACCTTACGGATCCATCCCCACCCTCGGGGGCCCGCGAGGAGCAGCCAAACGCCGGCGACGATCGCCGGAGCCCCGCTCCGCTCGGGCAAAGGAGGGAGACGACGCGCGGCGACTGGTCAAACCTGACCAGTGGGCCAGGCAGGCCCACTGTCAGTGACACCCCGCACCGTCCACGTGGTTAAGTGGAGGCGTAAAGCCTCAAGTACGCCTCCTCTGTACCGAAAGCGTATTTCTATCTGAACCGTTTTCTTTTCTGTTTTATTTTAAATAACAGATTTGACCAAATCTTTGACTGGCTATAACTTTTTAAATATAACTCCAAATGAGTTGATTCTTTTTCCTACCTTCCTTAAATTTGGTCTAGTTTATTTTAAGATTTATTTGAAAAAATTTCAAACAACTTTTTGGTTCTGTTTTTGAAATGTGTGTTAATTCAAATATATTTTTAAATAGGATTTTGGGGAGAGAGAAGAAGCTTTCAAAAGTTTTGGAGAGCACCTCACCCCTCCACAACATTGAAGGCAAGCATTCTGAACCCCGGCATAATATTTTTGGTGTGATCGTTGATACATTTATAACACCACCGCATTTCGAAGGACTTGTTATTTCATGTGATATGATCATATGCATGGGTGCATGTTGTTGATTTCCATGCTGTTGGAAATGGACACACTTGTGATGATAATCACCCTCATGTGCCTTGCATGCATACCGGCAGGAACCCGGGAAAACCTCTGCCTTGGGTAGGCATGAGTTTGTCGCCGGTCTCCGTCGGGACGGTTATGTCTGGTATGGCATGGTAAGGTGATATGAGCGGTGACTCTGTTGGATGAAATATATTCGTCATGCTAATCATGCAGGGAATACTTGAACCTCCTGAGTCGACCGTAGATCGAGTCTTGTTCCAGTAACCCCCATACTTGTTTCGTACTACCACTCGTCTCTACAGCAAGTAGAGTACGGTTCAGTAAGTTGTCAACCTCTTTCCAGCACACACCGTACAGAGAGGCCATGGTGGAAGATACCGGTTGTAGCTGGTAGGCAGGCCACCTGGTCCGGGGGCATGGGTGTTTCCGGTTGGGACCGAGAGGGGAGGCCACCCCTTAGAGCGCGCGATATAAATTTGATCCCATGCTACGCGAGGTTGTAGCCTCCCCACTTAGAGTTTGCTTAACAGGTGTCGTGGGTGATTCCAGACACGTGTGAGATAAGCTGGTGTGTGCAAGTTAGGTGTGTTTTCAACAAAAAGACCGTAGACGGAATTAGTCCTGCTGGACTAAAGAAATCCGTTACTCGTGGGTAAAGAGTACACCCTCTGCAGAGAATAAACCTATTCGAATAGCCGTGTCCATGGTTAAGGATTACAGTCTGGGATGGGTCAGGTGTCGGTCTTAGTGTCGGTCTTCGGAGGTGAAACTGTTAACCAGAAAATGGAATTACTACTCGTGACTTGTGATATCTATGATGATTATTATTATTGTTGACTAACCCATGATATTATTGTTATTATCGAGTATCTCTGGGATGGTTCTACCTCCAGGGATATTCATTATGATTGTTTCTTTTAAAGCCCTTTATGTGGCGTCGCTCAGACGCCCGACTGTGGCATTTCTTTTAAAGCCCTTTATGTGGCGTCGCTCAGACGCCCGACTGTGGCATTTCTTTTAAAGCCCTTTATGTGGCGTCGCTCAGACGCCCGACTGTGGCATTTCTTTTAAAGCCCTTTATGTGGCGTCGCTCAGACGCCCGACTGTGGCATTTCTTTTAAAGCCCTTTATGTGGCGTCGCTCAGACGCCCGACTGTGGCATTTCTTTTAAAGCCCTTTATGTGGCGTCGCTCAGACGCCCGACTGTGGCATTTCTTTTAAAGCCCTTTATGTGGTGTCGCTCAGACGCCCGACTGTGGCATTGCTTGTTATTTATTTCATAAATTTTAATACTACTATGTATTGCATTTTTTATAAATAACCGCCTGCACGCATCAGTATTTTATTTACTATTTTTGACTGACGTCATGAGCATAAAATATTTTTAGCACATCATGGTTATATTATACCTGTGTTCATAATGTTTGCGAGTACATTCAAAGTACTCACTGGCTTGTCCCTGGCTATTGTCTTGGCCAGATTTTCTTGCACGGAGATGAGCGACGCGATGCCAGCCCCGGAACCCACTCAATGGAGATAGCAGCCTCGCGAAGATAGGAATTAACCTGGTCAGCTGTTCCCGTGGGAAATGGAGTCCCATAGACACTGATGTTTCACAACCCGCTTCCGCCATCAACCACTAGAAACCATTTGTTGTACTCACAGGCCAGAATGGTCTTGTACTACATATTTTGTATTTTGCTTGGAATTTCTGTATCAAGTTGGAGCCTCATCAGCTAACAGTAATCCTGGGGCTGATGAGCACGACGGTCTTTTCTGGAAATTTATTACCCGGAAAACCCGGTCGTGACAGACTTGGTATCAGAGCCAGGCTGACCATTGGCTAATCCTATCTTAGCCAGGTCAATAAACTAGGCAAACCAACCCACCAGACCTTAACCAAACCCCAGCCAAGCTTCTCGTGCAAGATAGCCACACAGTGACCCAACACTTTTGGCAGTCGGTGCCCAACCTATCAACCTAACCTGTCACTCATGCGCCAGTGACCGGCCCCTAAATAGTCCTTTCTCACAAGCGTGCGAAGGAAGATTCCGTCCCCTTTTTCCTATAAAAAGGGCGCGCTAACACCAAACCAGCACACACAGCCGCTACCCCAAACCGAGCCACAATGCCTGGACCTATAGTGCACAACGAAACCACAGCAACCAACCTTGGAGGTTTTGTGACCATCCTCGCAAACCTCACCCGTCGTGCCTACGCGTTAGAGGAGCCACCAGAATATGTTGTGTATCAAGGACCCATGAGCGGTGAAGACCGCCAATTCTGGGCCACTGTGCACATTTACGGTAGGAGTCTAGCACCCGAGCGCCCCTACCGGTTCACCGGAAGAACAACTTCCTTTGAGCCACAAGCCATCCAGCTAGCCGCTCGAGAGGCTATAGTTCATCTCAGGCACTTGTCGCCCAGAGTTAACTGTCGCTCGTTCCACTACTACCCCAGACGTGAAGGGTATGGTAGACCACCCCAAGTTGCCAATGGAGATCACGAGACGGACCCCGCATTGTTGCACCTAGTGCGCTATGTAAGTGCACTAGAGGCACTGTTCGACCAGATCACTATTGATCTAATCGCAGCTCGTGGAGAGCTGGTTCGTCGAGCCCCGGCGAGAGAAGAAAACGAGCCCAACACCGACAACCCAGTCGTGCTGTTTGGACAACCGATCGAGACCCCGAGATCTGCCCCAGCCATCGGCCAAGGTGCTGCGATAACCCCAGAAGTGCTTCGTCGCATTTTGGGAGCACACTCCAACGGGGTTGTGGCCAACAATCCCCGCGATGGTCATTCTCACTACCCCGACCCTGCAGTTCCTCCGCCATCTCCGACTAATCCCGGCAGAGAGACACGTGGAGAAGCCTCGACATCCACCAGGCACGCCCGTTTAGACATAAACGAGGTAGACTAAGCCGTATGAGTAGCACCAAGTTTCAATGTATCCTCGCTTTGTAATCATGCGACCGCGTATATTAACGCAGCCTGTCTTTGTGCCTCTATTTTAATAGTAGCCTTGCATATTTGGTCAGCGCATAGCTGCATATTTTTCCGGGCACAACTACCAAAACCAACCCGACGATAACCACAGTAACGCGTCTTTTATTGAGATATGTGTATCTCTGACACTGACCCGACCTTTGGAGCCAAGCTGGCAAATTTTTACCTTTCACCACGGTAAAACGATCCGGCTCCATTGCTATATAAAGGCCACCTTGTGACCTTACCCAGCAACCCTCACTTTGTGCACAACACTCACGCTTTTTCCTGTCATGCCGAACCCCAGCATTCATCTGAGAACCCCAGATGCAACTCCAGGTAGCTTTGTCAAAATATTGTGGGATTTTACCCGCAGTACCATGGGTTCTACCCAGCCACCCCAGTACGAGCTGTTCAAATCGAGGATCACCCCATCCACCTCGGAATATTGGGCAGCAGTACACATTCCTCCTGTAGACCCCAACCAAGATCCAATAGAAGTTTCCTTCGTGGGGAAATCTATGCCAACCCCACACTTGGCCATAGAAGCTGCTGCGAAAGAAGCGATTGCTCGTCTTCGATCCGCAGTACCCTATGCCCGCGAACGAGGATATTATTACTTTCCGAGCCGTGCAGCACCCGGAGAAGTAACATCTTTTCCCGGTGGACGTATTGAGAGAGACCCAGTTCTGGCCAACCTTATCCAGTACATCATTGCTCAAGAGCATTTAAACCAGCGAGTGATGGATTATCTCCAGAGCCTCGCAGATTTAAATCCTCAGATTGCCATCGGCAGACCACTGAGACCCGACACGGAGAGACGCATACATCGACTGGTCAATCCACTGCCTCCAATTGAAGAAGAATGTATCCCTTTACCAGAGACATTTTATCAGGACCCCGCCCAGTTACCATTTTCATTTTAGACGTCACTACTGTATTTGTTCTTTGCAGCATTTATTTATGTGTGTGACTTATGCGTAATACCCTGAGTTTGTACGACGAGTCAATTATTTGGCTTCTGCTAATGTGTGTAGTTTTTGTTGTGGTTTATGCTCCTTTAAATTAACTGTTTTTCCCTCGCAAAACCCTGGAGTGAGATTTTCTTTTCCCTGAGTTGCTACATCTACACTTTCTCACGACGTGGATTATTTAATTTCACTCAGCACCACGAGCAGACTCACAACCATAATCATTCGGACACATACACTGTTTGCAAAACTTTGCAACGGTGTTACATCCAGCTAATCACCCCCTAACAACAGTTAGCACCCGGCACACCCCATCTACTCCTCATGATCACCACCACCGCGGAGAACCAACACCCGAGCCGCAGCATCGCGATACTCGTCGAAGATTATCGCGCACAGGAGCACAGAGAGCCCCAGCAGCGTCGCCAGCCCTCCGCATATCAGGATCACAAACCAGTCCGGCATCGCCTCCGCCATTAGAGCCTCGACCGAGCTTCTGTAAGCAGTAATGGAGAAAGAAGGAGGAGGAGAAGTGAGGCCAGGTGTGAGGAAGAAGAGAGAGGCACCCCGGCCGTTTTTATAGCTCGAGCTCGGTGTACGGTGGGCGAAGTCCACCAACGCCGCTCGTCGCCGATCGCCGGTGTTCGGAGTCGAATCCGCGAGCAGTGCCGACAGCGCGCTGGCCCGCGAGGTGAGTGCACGCTGCACCAGCAGCTAGCACGCCGCGCACTACCACGGTACGGCCTAGATGCCCTACACACTAGGCGTCGCCGGTGGAGAAAGCGCGCGGGAGAGAGGAAGAAGAAAGGGCCAGAGGGAGAAGAAGAGGAGACTGACAGTGGACCCCGGGTCCACCTGTCGGCCAGAGAGAGCACTGTGCTCTCGGGTACGACCAGCGTATATCTAAATTTAGGAGTTATCCTAAATTTATATCCAGCGTAGAAATCACCCGTTTTTGTCCCGAACCGTAGACTTTTCCGCGCAGCCCCAGTTTTTCACACTGTGGTTTTTCACCACTTATTGCCCTCTCACTGTAGCCACATCGTCATTGCGTAATTATTTTCTTAACACCGCTTTTAGCAAATCTCGAGGACGAGATTTTTTTAAGGGGGTTAGTATTGTGACACCCCAAAATTTGGCCTTGTTTTAATGGAATAAAATTTTGCCAGGATTTAAAACTTTGAATTTTTTGAGCTCCATTTTGATTTTTTTAAATCATTTCCTTCCCTGTTATGATGAGCTTTTCCCAGAGAGAAAACTTTTCAAATGTGTTATTGGGCTTGATTAACCTCTCAAGTAAAACTTTCCCTTATCCAATATAACTAATTAAATAATTAAGTTGCTTGATCTTTATTTTCTTGAAAAGGGTTTTCTAGGTTAAATTGCCATATTTGAACTACAACCATTTGATAAATTCACTTAAAATTCCCACAAAAATTTGTAGATGTCATGTGATGTTTTTAAATCACTTTTATGCAAAAATATATTTCATTCATGAAATATTTTGAGCCCTACACTCAATTTTTCATCTCTGGTCCAGAGTGCATTTTGCACTACAACCTATTTAAATATTTCTTTAAAACTTCTACCAAAATTAGGGGAGGTCATTAGGAGCCTATTATTTCACTTTGTGCAAAAACCTATTTATGTTCTTTGAAAAATTTGAGTGAATCAACCTCATCCTCATTCTGGACCAACTTGATGGTTTGTACAGCAACCATGTTTTTACTTGCTCTTTAACCCTTGATCTTTTCTCCTACTTGTAGTCCCCCATGTTAAACCCTTAAGTCCAGGAGCATGCACCTTTTGGATCACTTTTGGTTCATGAAATAATGTCATTTATTTCCTATCCAGAATTGAAGTTTTGTGAAACTTGCACTAACAAGTTTCTGCTTTTGGCCAAATAACCTCACCACTCTCTCTTTCATCCACAGAGACACTGATCTGGAGATTTTTGGCCACTCCAAGAAATGCCTAAGTGCCCTTGGCATTTTGTCAAACACCTTTCAGGCATGATCAGTTTTGACATGAGTCCTTGTTTGCACTATGGACTTAATCCCCTGGCCAAACCAGCATGTCCAGTGGTTTTGCCTTAAACTATAACCCCACCCTGCTAACTTTCTTGTGGTTTGGAGCCCCCTAACATGCCATAGCATTTCATCAAACACCTTCTGTGCGTGCACTGGACGCGCCCAGAGCGCGCCAATTGCAGCCACGCGGCCGAGCCGACACGCTGGCCCCCACGGCTTTGGCCCGCTCTGCAGAACCTCGCCACGCGCTCCCCTTCTCTCAGCTACGCGCCAAGCCGCCCCTCGCTGCGCCCGGCAAGCCAAGAGCTAGCCGCCGCCGCCGCCCGACAGCCCTGCGCCGTGCAGCGCCGCCCAAGCCACCCCGGCTCGCCACCTGCCCCTGTGAGCAGTGCGTGCTCATCCGCAGCTTCGTCCCCTAGCGCTCGTCGCCGCCACGTCGCCCTAGCCACAGAGAGGCGGTTCGCCGGAGAGCTTATCCACGGCCGCCGCGGAACCGACCTCGTCGCGCTATAAATGGACACCCCGAGCCCCTCTGAGCACGCACGCGACCTCAGACCACCCCTATGGCACTCCCCTAGCTCGCATTCGACCCGGGGAGGCCTCCTTCCTCATCTCCGGCAACTCCTGCCGCCGCCACCGCCCCGGCCAATCCGGCACCTCCAGTATCTCTCCCTCTCCGTTCTCTCCACCAAGAACATCCTCATCCTCCCGTGAGCCTTTTCCCCTACTTGATTTTGCTCGGGAGCCATCGCCGCCACAAAATCACTATGTCACCGAAGCTTCCTCCGCCGCGGAGCTCGCCGCCGGCAGCTCACTCCGTCCCCGCCGACCCAACGACTACCGGGAGGACCGCCCCAACCTTGCGGATCCATCCCCACCCTCGGGGGCCCGCGAGGAGCAGCCAAACGCCGGCGACGATCGCCGGAGCCCCGCTCCGCTCGGGCAAAGGAGGGAGACGACGCGCGGCGACTGGTCAAACCTGACCAGTGGGCCAGGCAGGCCCACTGTCAGTGACACCCCGCACCGTCCACGTGGTTAAGTGGAGGCGTAAAGCCTCAAGTACGCCTCCTCTGCACCGAAAGCGTATTTCTATCTGAACCGTTTTCTTTTCTGTTTTATTTTAAATAACATATTTTGACCACATCTTTGACTGGCTATAACTTTTTAAATATAACTCCAAATGAGTTGATTCTTTTTCCTACCTTCCTTAAATTTGGTCTAGTTTATTTTAAGATTTATTTGAAAAAATTTCAAACAACTTTTTGGTTCTGTTTTTGAAATGTGTGTTAATTCAAATATATTTTTAAATAGGATTTTGGGGAGAGAGAAGAAGCTTTCAAAAGTTTTGGAGAGCACCTCACCCCTCCACAACATTGAAGGCAAGCATTCTGAACCCCGGCATAATATTTTTGGTGTGATCGTTGATACCTTTATAACACCACCGCATTTCGAAGGACTTGTTATTTCATGTGATATGATCATATGCATGGGTGCATGTTGTTGATTTCCATGCTGTTGGAAATGGACACACTTGTGATGATAATCACCCTCATATGCCTTGCATGCATATCGGCAGGGACCCGGGGAAACCTCTGCCTTGGGTAGGCATGAGTTTGACGCCGGTCTCCGTCGGGACGGTTATGTCTGGTATGGCATGGTAAGGTGATATGAGATGGTGACTCTGTTGGATGAAATATATTCGTCATGCTAAACATGCAGGGAATACTTGAACCTCCTGAGTCGACCGTAGATCGAGTCTTGTTCCAGTAACCCCCATACTTGTTTCGTACTACCACTCGTCTCTACAGCAAGTAGAGTACGGTTCAGTAAGTTGTCAACCTCTTTCCAGCACACACCGTACAGAGAGGCCATGGTGGAAGATACCGGTTGTAGCTGGTAGGCAGACCACCTGGTCCGGGGGCATGGGTGTTTCCGGTTGGGACCGAGAGGGGAGGCCACCCCTTAGAGCGCGCGATATAAATTTGATCCCATGCTACGCGAGGTTGTAGCCTCCCCACTTAGAGTTTGCTTAACAGGTGTCGTGGGTGATTCCAGACACGTGTGAGATGAGCTGGTGTGTGCAAGTTAGGAGTGTTTTCAACAAAAAGACCGTAGACGGAATTAGTCCCGATGGACTAAAGAAATCCGTTACTCGTGGGTAAAGAGTACACCCTCTGCAGAGAATAAACCTATTCGAATAGCCGTGTCCATGGTTAAGGATTACAGTCTGGGATGGGTCAGGTGCCGGTCTTAGTGTCAGTCTTCGGAGGTGAAACTGTTAACCAGAAAATGGAATTACTACTCGTGACTTGTGATATCTATGATGATTATTATTATTGTTGACTAACCCATGATATTATTGTTATTATCGAGTATCTCTGGGATGGTTCTACCTCCAGGGATATTCATTATGATTGTTTCTTTTAAAGCCCTTTATGTGGCGTCGCTCAGACGCCCGACTGTGGCATTTCTTTTAAAGCCCTTTATGTGGCGTCGCTCAGACGCCCGACTGTGGCATTTCTTTTAAAGCCCTTTATGTGGCGTCGCTCAAACGCCCGACTGTGGCATTTCTTTTAAAGCCCTTTATGTGGCGTCGCTCAGACGCCCGACTGTGGCATTTCTTTTAAAGCCCTTTATGTGGCGTCGCTCAAACGCCCGACGGTGGCATTTCTTTTAAAGCCCTTTATGTGGCGTCGCTCAGACGCCCGACTGTGGCATTTCTTTTAAAGCCCTTTATGTGGTGTCGCTCAGACGCCCGACTGTGGCATTGCTTGTTATTTATTTCATAAATTTTAATACTACTATGTATTGCATTTTCTTTTTATAAATAACCGCCTGCACGCATCAGTATTTTATTTACTATTTTTGACTGACGTCATGAGCATAATAATATTTTTTAGCACATCATGGTTATATTATACCTGTGTTCATAATGTTTGCGAGTACATTCAAAGTACTCACTGGCTTGTCCCTGGCTATTGTCTTGGCCAGATTTTCTTGCACGGAGATGAGCGACGCGATGCCAAACCCCGGAACCCACTCAATGGAGATAGCAGCCTCGCGAAGATAGGAATTAACCTGGTCAGCTGTTCCCGTGGGAAATGGAGTCCCATAGACACTAATGTTTCACAACCCGCTTCCGCCATCAACCACTAGAAACCATTTGTTGTACTCACAGGCCAGAATGGTCTTGTACTACATATTTTTTTGTATTTTTGCTTGGAATTTCTATATCAAGTTGGAGCCTCATCAGCTAACAGTAATCCTGGGGCTGATGAGCACGACGGTCTTTTCTGGAAATTTATTACCCGGAAAACCCGGTCGCGACATCGGACTGAGAATGTTCTGTTCTTTTCATGTACCCACGACCAAAAATCCTCAATATGTCTTGTGCACAAAGGAATTGCCAGGATGGCTTTAGCATCTGTGGGAAGAAACACTTCCTCAATAGTGTCCCGATCCCATTCTGCTCCGGGCAAAATCAGCTCCCCAACGTGTTTTGGCGGACTGGCCACCCTGCTCACTATCGGTCGCATATTGGCTAGGCGTGGTAGCCAGCTGTGCTGCCAAATAAGTGTGGTCTGGCCATATCCAATGCGACGAATGAGTCCTTGGACTAGAACATCACATCCATCCAGAACTGCCCTCCAAATATGCGAGGGAGCGGAGCAGAGATCTGCACTCAAAAATTATCCATTAGCAAAATACTTGGCCTTCAGAATACGTGTGCTTGGTGATTCAGGCTGCATTAACACATGCCACGCCTGTCTGGCCAGGAGGGCTAGGTTAAAGAGCTCAATATCACGGAAGCCAAGTCCACCACAATATTTTGGACGTGTCATGACACTCCATGAGACCCAATTTAGTTTTCGGTGGCCTTCCTTGCTGCCCCACCAGAATTTTCGAATCAGAGAATTGATATGCTCACAAAGACCATGTGGGAGCTTAAAAAACACATAGAGTATACCGGTACTGATTGCGCCACAGATTTAATCAATACTTCTTTCCCTCCGGAAGACATAAGTTTCTCCATCCACCCCTTAATCTTGCTCCATACTCTATCCTTTAGGAACTTGAAGGCCCCATTTTTACTATTTCCAACATCAGAAGGCATTCCAAGGTATTTTTCAGAGAGGGATTCATTCGTGATATTCAATGCTTGCTTCACTTCCTCTCTTAAAATATTTGGACACCCCTTACTAAAGAAACCCGATGATTTAGGCAGATTAATCCTCTAGCCCGATGCATTACAATAGCTCTCCATCAGAGAGGATAACTCCATAGCTCTATCGGAACTGGCTTTGACAAATAGCAGGCTATCATCCGCAAAGAGTAAGTGGCTAACCGGCGGTGCCGAGGGAGCTACTTGGATTCCACTGAGGTGCGATGATTCGTCTTGTGTTTTTAAGAGGCACGTGAGGCCCTCCGCTGCAAGCAAAAACAGATAAGGAGATATAGGGTCCTCCTGACGGATCCCTCTTGATGGGATGAACTCCTCCAATTTCCCACCATTAAAAAGGACCGAGAATTTTACAGACTTTACCATTCTCATAACCAGATTGATCCAAATAGGAACAAAGCCCAGCTTACTCATTATAGCCTCTAGGTATGACCATTCCACCCGGTCATATACCTTCATCATGTCTAGCTTCACAGCACAAAATCTATTTCTCTTTGCCTTGTTTCTCTTCATAAAGTGCAGGCACTCATAAGCTGTTATAATATTGTCTGTGATCAATCTCCCTGGGACAAAGGCTGATTGTTCTTCGGAGATAATATCAGGCAAGATTTGCTTCAACCTGTTTGACACCACTTTGGAAGCAATCTTGTATAACACATTGCATAGACTGATAGGGTGAAATTGAGACAATTGGGTTGGGTCTTTTACCTTCGAGATCAACACTAAAATCGTTTCATTTATTACCCCCATCTTTTCCTTACCCTGCAGTATGCGCAGTACCACATTGGTCACCTCAGAACCACAGAGCTCCCAATGACGTTGGAAAAAATGAGCCGGGTACCCATCTGGGCCAGGGGCCTTGGTTGGATACATTTGAAAAAGGGCCTTTTTCACCTCCTCGGGGCTATAAGGGGCTAACAGAGATGCGTTCATTTACTGGGTTACTTTAACCGGGACTATATTCAGGATGTATTGCATGCCAGATGTGCCCTCCGAGCTGTACAAATTCTTCTAGAAGGTATTTGTGAGCTGCACCATCTCTGTTGGATCGTGCGTTATAGAACCGTCAGGCCGCTGCAGATTTTTGATTGTGTTCTTTCTTCTCCGCATGCTAGCACGCCTCCGGAAAAACTTTGTATTCTTGTCGCCATCAGTCAGCCAGTCGACACGTGAGCGTTGCCGTTGCATTATCTCCTCCATGTGATATAGCTCTATCAAGTGATCAGAAATTTTTATCTCTACATGTGAAGGTGCTAAACGGCGGGGGTCATTCTGCAAAACAGCCAACTCCTTTTTCAGCTTCTTTATTGCCTTGGCCACTAAAAGTGCTAGTTATTGACTAGAGGGGGGTGAATAGGCGATTTTATGAAAGTCTTCAAAACAAGAGAGTTTCGAAGACAACCGATATAAATGAACCTATAACCATGCGGCGAAGGTAGACTACACTAGGCAAGCCATAGTCAAGTATTCAATGAAGTGAGAGCACGAAGACTAATAGCAGCTAGGCAGTACGGATTAGGATGGAAGATAGTATGAAACCAATCTGAACAAACAGTCACACAGTGAAGACAAATAGACAATGCAAACAGGCAATGACTTCACAAGGACAAACTGTAAATAAAGAGATGGGAAGGATAGAACCAGTGGCTTGTTGAAGACAATGATTTGTTGGACCAGTTCCAGTTGCTATGACAACTGTACGTCTGGTTAGGGAAGCTCGGATTTAACTCAGAAGACCGGCTAGAGGATTCACAGTCCTCAAGTGTAACAAGTCTTCAGATCACACGGACAGAAAGACTTCAGTGATGCCTAACACTCTTTGGCTCTGGGTGTTTAGGGCTTTGTCCTCGCAAGGATTTCTCTCTCAAAGGCTTCGAGGTGGGTTGCTCTCAAACGACAAAAGCCGTGCACTAACTCTGAGCAGCCTCCAATTTATGGTGTATGGGGTGGGCTATTTATAGCCACTAGGCAACCCGACCTGATTTGTCCGAAATGACCCTGGGTCACTAAGGAACTGACACGTGTTCCAATGGTCAGATTTCAAACACACGCAACAACTTTACTTGGGCTACAAGTAAAGCTGACTCATCCAGCTCTGGATAAGATTTGCTCTCATTGTCTTCGCTCGAAGACATACAATTGTGGTTGAGCATCACTTTAGTCATTCTAACTATGTTCACTTGGACCCCACTTAATAGTACGGTGGTTCCTATGACTCAACAAAGAAGAAAATGAAACTACGAAACAACTCTATCTTCGCGCTCCAAAGTCTTCATGCGATGTCTTCTCATGTCATAGTCTTCACTGTGAATATCTTCACATACCACCATAGTCTTCAATGTCTTCACACATTTTTAGGGGTCATCTCCGGTAGGCAAACCGAATCAATGAGGGACTACTACCTGTGTTATCCTGCAATTCTCACAAACACATTACTCCCTCAACTAGGTTTGTCGTCAATACTCCAAAACCAACTAGGGGTGGCACTAGATGCACTTATAATCTCCCCCTTTTGGTGATTGATGACAAACTGGTTGAAGTTTTCAACGGGGATAAAAGTATGTGAAATTGTAAAGGATTTAGGTATTGTCTTCGTAAGTAGCAGAAAGGCTCCCCCTGAAGATGTGCATATAAGTATTTTGCTTTTGAATGCAAATGAACATGGCAGGTTGTACTTGCGGAGATCCTCTTCTACTTATGAAGACAATTTATCATGCATGAAAGGATATAATGAAGATAATGACCTGCATAACGAAAAATGGACGTCTACAAAATGACTTCGTGCAGAATTTATCATCGCACATGCGGAATTTATCATCGCATCACATAGTTGACCGAAAAGGTAGCAGACGACCATCAAGTTTAAGAAAAGAAAACTACGGAAAGAAAAGAACGAAGGACCTAACCTACCAGGCCACTTGGACCAATTAACTATAACTGGCCCAGCCCACCCCCTGATTTCCCCTTCCTCGTGCTATAGGAGGCAGAGGGGATCTTGGAGGCCATCCATGGCATCCCGGCCAGGTGCCGGCCATCCACGACCTTCCTCGTAGTCTACAAGACCCTGGCGCCCCTTCCCCAAACCCTAATCCCCTCCCTAGCTGCCCCCAGATCCATTTCTCCTCTCCCTCACTCGTCCTCATCTCCGCAGCGATCGCAGTCATAGCCGTTGCCACGGCTTTGTCGTCCTCGCGACCGTCGTCATCCCCGCGTTGAGCTGGGACATCCAGGGGCTTCACCACCAACTCCTCCTTCATCTACGCTATTGGGTTGGACCGGGGAGGCCCTGTATGCTTGCCATCATCATCGTCCCCGTCGCGTACATCTTCGTCCGCCGTCGTCAATTCCAACAGCTCCAGTCCACCCCCGGCCTCCTCGACCGCGCCCCCGAGCTCGCTGTGAGCTCCTCTCCTGGATCCCTCCTTTGCTTGCTTCAATTTGTCTCCGTTGAGTCCGCAACCGCCTCTGCCGCCGCTGCGGCACCTGCTCTGCTCCGCGCACTGCATGCGCCGCTGTCGCACGCCGCCGTGCCGTGCTGCACGTCACCGTTGCCACGTGCTACCATTGCTCTGCTGACGCTCGCTACCCGGCTTCCGCTAGCCACGTCGGCCGCACCCCGCGCTCACCCATGCATGCCTCGCCTTCCCAGTCGAGCCTGCGCCACGCCAATGCCCACCGCTCTGCTTATACTGCTGCTAGTTAGTCTAGTATGGCTAGCTTTATGAATATTACACTAAGTAACCCTCTGGGTAGCCCCTAAACTGCGGCTAAACAACTGTTAACAGGAGTAAGAATAATATTTGTAGGTAGTACACTTGTCAAAGCTCAAATGTTTCCATTGGACCAAATCAATTTGATGCATGGATTAATTTCTATGAAAATCACAAAATGCTATCTTTTCTAAACACAGAACAAAATTAACCCCTAGCACTGTGTGTGCGTGTGTTATGTATGTATGTGTGTTGTGTGTATAGCATGCGTGTGTGTGGTGTGCGTGTGTGGACGGCTGGACTCTGTCCACTAATGGCCGGCCCTTGTTAATTAGGCTATGTTTAGCTTAGGATTAGTTTAGTGCTAACTAGCCCTTTTTAGCAAATGACAAGTGGGTCCCATCTAAATAATTTAGATAAATATTTTGGAAATTATTAAATCAGTGTCATATGGGCCACCACCTCTCCTTTTGACTAGTCACATTGACTTGGTCAATTCGGATTTAAATTAAACACAAAATTCTAGAATATTGTTAAAACTTTGGAAATTCATACAAAAATAACCGTAGCTTGGATGAAAAAGTTTTATATATGAAAAATGATCAGAAAAACGAGATGAATCCGGATACGCAGCCCGTTCATCCGCCACACGTCCCTAGCATAGAAAACCTGCAACCGCCCCCCTCCGGTCCGTCTGTCCGAAAACGTGAAACACTGGGAATACTTTCCCGGATGTTTCCCCCCTTCGTTGGTAGCACCTAGTACTGCGTTAGGTCATCCCTAGCACCATGTATTACCCTCTTATGCTTTGTGATGCTTTGATTGCTCTATTGTTTATTGTGTTTCCCCTTCGTTATTTCTTTACGGTAGGCCTCGAGACCGCGGTTGAACCAGTGATTGCCTACTTCACCTTCGACGGTCCGGTTTTGTCTGCAGAGCAACCAGGCAAGCCCCCCCTTTGATCACCAAATATCGCATATTCTTCTCTCTACTGCTTGCATTAGAGTAGTGTAGCATGTTACTGCTTTCCGTTAATCCTATCCTGATGCATAGCATGTCCTTGCTACTACTGTTGTTACCTTTACCTCCAATCCTAATGCTTAGTATAGGATGCTAGTTTATCATCAGTGGCCCTACATTCTTGTCCGTCTGCCATGCTATACTATTGGGCCGTGATCACTCGGGAGGTGATCACGGGTACATACTATATACTTTATACATGATACATGTGATGACTAAAGTCAGGTTGGCTCGAGGAGTACCCGCGGTTGATTCACGAATTGGGGGCTGGAAGGACATACTTTCCCGACGGCCCTCAATGTGGATCTTTGCGGCGAAGCGACAGGGCAGGTTGAGACCACCTAGGAGAGAGGTGGGCCTGGCCCTGGTCGGCGTTCGCGGTTATTTCAAGATAACACGTTTAACGAGATCTTGGTATTTGATCTGAGTCTAGCCACTGGCCTATACGCACTAACCATCTACGCGGGGACAGTTATGGGCACTCGACGTCGTGGTATCAGCCGAAGCCTTCGTGACATCAGCGACTGAGCGGCACGCGCCGGATTGGACTGGAATGCCTGCTAGGCTAGGTCTGCTTCCGGCCGCGTTCGCAACGTGCAGGTGTGCAAAGGGCGATGGGCCCAGACCCCTGCGCCATAGGATTTAGACCGGCGTGCTGACCTCTCTGTTGTGCCTAGGTAGGGCTGCGACGTGTTGATCTTCCGAGGCCGGGCATGACCCAGAAAAGTGTGTTCGGCCAAATGGGATCGAGCATGTTGGGTTATGTGGTGCACCCCTGCAGGGAAGTTAATCTATTCGAATAGCTGTGATCTTCGGTAACAGGACGACTTGGAGTTGTACCTTGACCTTATGACAACTAGAACCGGATACTTCATAAAACACACCCTTCCAAGTGCCAGATACAACCGGTGGTCGCTCTCTCACAGGGCGACGAGGGGAGGATCATCGGTTAGGTTTATGCTATGCGATGCTACTTGGTGAACTTACCATCTACTCTCTTCTTCTTCTGCAAGATGGAGGTTACCAGAAGCATAGTCTTCGATAGGATTACCTATCCCCCTCTTATTCCGGCATTCTGCAGTTCAGTCCACATATGATACCATTAATCCATTTGATACCAATGCATACATATCTAGTGTAGCTCCTTGCTTGCGAGTACTTTGGATGAGTACTCACGGTTGCTTTGCCCCCTCTTTTCCCCTTTTCTATACTCGATTGCTGCGACCAGATGATGGATCCCAGGAGCCGGACACCACTGTCGATGATGACTACTACTACTACTCGGGAGGTGCCTACTACTACGTGCAGCCCGCTGATGACGACCAGGAGTAGTTTAGGAGGATCCCAGGCAGGAGGCCTGCGCCTCTTTCGATCTGTACCCCAGTTTGTGCTAGCCTTCTTAAGGCAAACTTGTTTAACTTATGTCTGTACTCAGATATTGTTGCTTCCGCTGACTCGTCTATGATCGAGCTCTTGTATTCGAGCCCTCGAGGCCCCTGGCTTGTAATATGATGCTTGTATGACTTATTTTATTTGTAGAGTTGTGTCGTGATATCTTCCCGTGAGTCCCTGATCTTGATCATACACGTTTGCATGTATGATTAGTGTATGGTTGAATCGGGGGCGTCACAATCACATAGGGTCAAAAAGGTAGCAGATGGCCGTCAAGTTTAAGTGTTACAACTCAAAACGAACAAATGTATCAAAAGCGAGAGTTGTAAGCACTTGGCAAATGTAGCAAAAGTATAGCAACCGCCCATATGGACCCGCTTGAAGACTATCAACTCATATGCTTCTCCCCCTTTTGTCAGTAATGACCAAAAAGGTTTGAAGACATAGAGCTTGCTACTCGTTCCCATGTGGAGTAGGTGATGAAGCAGGGTCGACGTTGAGGTTTGGTGGTGCAGACGAACTTGGTGCAGTGTCGATACGCGCCGAAGTTGGAGGTGGTGAGGTAGCATCATCTTGGTCATCAATGACTCTCGCATTAACAGTTGCAGCTGATGAAGAATAGTCAGAGTCTTCGAGTGAGGGAGTCCGACGCAAGTGGGCGTTCCGGGGAGGAGTTGAATCAAACTTGAATCTCTCAGCGAAGCCATCCTGGTGAAGATTATCTTCAGAGCTCAACAGAGTCAGACTCTTCCACGATCGGCGACAGGTTCATGTGTAACAAAGGCATTCTTGGTGGCAAGGTTGAGAATGCGATTGACATCCACCAAGAGGCTTTGCATTTGACGCTTAACCCAGTCATGATGCTTATCCTGTTTCTGATGTAGAGCGACGAGGAGCTCTCAGTCATTGAGAACACGAGATCGCTTCCGAGGCCTTTGGGAAATTGTGCTTTCAGTGGCTTCAGTTTCGGTGCGAGGGGCACGTGTATTGCCAGCCAGGGGATAAACACGAGAAACGGCCTGAACTCCTTCAATGGGTTGTGAGAAGCTTTAGTGATCAGCATTGTGAAGAGTAACAGGCTCTTTGGCAGGCTCTGGGTAGATGGCTTCAACAGACATATCAACCTCTGGCAAGAATATGAGATGATTGCGTGCGGAAGGCTGATAGTTGATTGCAGAGTGAAGCTTTATAAGGCGCATTACCCATGGAGCATAGAATTTAGACCAAAGATGTCGGAGCCAGATGCAGCCAGCTGCCTGATGAAAAAATCTTGAGCATTGAAGTTGATGCCATTGAAGATATAGAAAACCAAAGTCTTCATTGCTCCTTCAAGCTTCGCTGCAGAGGAATGTCCTTTGACAGGCCATAGAGTTCGCCTGATGATGTGATAAATGGTGCGGGGTAGATACTCTAGATCTTCAACAAAGAATTTCGTTGGGTATTTAGCGTCGCGTGGTAGAGGCTTCATCATGCTCAGCATTTGGCTCAGATTAGGCTCTGGCTTCTGGAATATGCTCTCCAAAGCATTCTGGTGTAGTTAACAACCTGGTTCATAATGTTCGCCGGGAGTGGGCAGGGCTGTAAGATCAATGATGTCTTGGGCTTTAGCTTCATGATGTACATCGCCCGTCATCCACTCAAGGATCCATGTCTTCGGATACCTGTTGTAGCCACGAATGTGGAGGGTGGCATAGAATTGAAGCAAAAGTTCTTCATTCCAATGTTCTTTTGTTGTCACAAATGGGAGAAGACTAGCATCTTTGAAGCAGTCAAGGGCTTCTTCTAGGCACGGCAGGCCAGCCGTGGCTTCGCTGTCTAGACGCATATGAGGGAAAATGCGCCCCTGATTGTATAAGATGCAGGAATAGTAACTACGCTGCTGATAACTCCAGAATCGATCTGATGAAATTCTTGGCCTTGTGTAGGGGTTCTTGGCTTTGTCAAAGAATGTGTTGTGTGCCTTGAAGCCATTGACATTAAAGGATCCTGGTGAAGTTGCGGTACCTGGGAACCTTGGCAGTCTTGGCTTAGGCTTCTGGACCTGAGGCCCGTGCTCTACATGATAATCAAATTGCGGACCACCAGCAGGTGGAGGAACCAGAATTGGCCATCTGACAATAATCAACTGGCCACGATCAAATGCTTGCGCGATGGTGTGTGGCCTTGGAGGCGGTACAGGAGCAGTGGCAGTGGTATTGACTTTAGGCTGCAGATTTGCATCAGGTGCAGCATTGGCTTTAGGTTCAGGGACTTCTGGTACCTCACTAGCTTCAGGCGCCACATTAGCTTCAGCCATGACGACGTCATTGGCTTCAGTATGGGTGTTGGTGGTCGCCTTAATGTTATCAGCCTCCACTCGAGTAGCTGGAGGGTCAGACACGTTCTCCTCAAGAAAAACTTCAGGGTTGGTCGGGGGTGTAGCAACACGTTCTTCTTCTCTTGGTTCTTCTTGTTCATCGGCTGATGCAGCCGGAATATCTTCAGCCGCTTTGGCTTCAGACTCGGGGATGTTCGCAGTAGGAGAGGCTTCAGAAAAGACTTGGCGTGAAACGGATTGGCGCTCTTCTCCTTTCGGAACACTTGACAAAGTGACCTTTGGCATTGGTCCTTTGCGAAGCCTGTGGAGTGCAGGCGATGCCTTTGGAGAGGGAGTGGGCTGGGCCACAAAGTCATCGTCTTCAAGCACCGAAGTGGTGACTTGAGGTGGGGGAGTACTTGGGGATTCTTCTTGACGGGGGGAGTCTTGTGGGTGATCAACCCATGAGTCATCCTGAGCAATTAGTGTTAATGGACGACCAATGCTGATGAGTTCGCTGTTCGTGAGAACAGGCAATGATACCACATTGTGTTCGATCTAAGGAAGGACTTCATCATCTTCAACATTGTCTTAGTGACCAATGTCTTCAGCTGCGGTGGGGTCAACAACTGGAATGTCTTCAACTTCTGGAGCCTCTGTGGAAGCAGGCTCATGAACTATCAACTGGCCCTCATGATGTTCAGATGAAGGACGAGCCACTAAGATCGGCTCGACAACAAGGGGCTCTGTGGGAGCAGCCCGGTCTTTCTTCTTTGTCTTTCTCTTCTTGGTTGGTGGAGCATCATCAGTGGTAGCCTTGGTCTTGCGCTTTCAGGCTTCGGCTTCAGCTGCCCTAGTTTTCTTGAGCTCCGAAGCCACTATGGGGACCTTAGGCTTCGAGCCTGTCATACTGGCCGGGAAGACAATGCGAGGTTCTTCCCACCTTGATGCTTCTGGTTGGGCCACAGCAGGCTTCTTCTTCTTCTTGGCAGCCATTCTGGGGTCGATGCCTGGTCGCCCCAAAGCCTTGCGCTTTTCAGCTTCATTGTAGCCTTGAACACATTTGGCAGCGAGATTCTTCATGCGCTCACGAGAACCTTTTGCTTCTTCACGTTTCTTGTGGAATGCCTCCTTGAGCTCATGCAGCATGACCTTGAAGTTTTGGACGTCTTCCACGTTGAGCTTGGTCATGTGCTTCTTGAACTGAGCCTTTCCATAATCAATCTTGTGCTTCAGCTCAACAATCTTCTGTGCAAGAGCCAGCTCAGGAGCAATGGCTCCATGGAAAGAGACGCTGAGGCCAATTTGGAGCTGAAGATCATCAAAACTGATGTCTGGGCTATCAAACTACTCATCAATGAACTTGTACAGGATCTCCACATCAAAGAGGGGAAGATCATTGAAGATTTCCGCCTCTTGCTTGCTCTTTATAAGCAGCTCAAGAGCATCATCACCAAGATCATCGTCGCTAGACAAATCAATGGCTTCGTTCTCGTTCATTAGAACGGCGGCAGGGGTCAATGCTTGACCAGTTGGTTGCATGGGCTTCTTCATCTTGTTAGACTTGGAGATGCGAGAGAGATCTTCAGACTGCACACTGGCTTCAGGAGGTGCAGTGGCCAGAGGCTTCGCCCGTGAGACCTTTGGTACGGAGGAAGGCTTTGAAGCCTTTGGTTTCTTTTGCTTCACAGGCTTCGATGGTGCAGGTGCTTCGTCAGAATCAGCGTCATCTGCAGAGTGATCCACGGTTGCCCCTTGAACCTGAATGTGAGTGATGAGACCTTCAAGGTTGTAGAAGGGCCCAACAATATTGGGTTCAGTATCGCGTCACTACAAAAAAATACACTTCCGTGATGATATGTGTTTGTCACAGTAGGTCGCGTTTTTTGTCATGCATGTACATTCATGATGATTTTATGACAGAATCAAGATAGTCATGTGCTGTCGTAGAAGTGTTCCATGACATTACCAAAATTATCATCACAGAAGTGTCCACTTCCATGACGATAAATCGCGCGTCACAAAAGTGCTTTCGTCAAGGGTGACCAACATGTGGCATCCACCGTAACGGAACGCCGTTAAGCTATCGGGTCGGGTTTTGGATCCGATAACCCGTTAACAGCCCCGACCAATGGGGATTTTCCACGTGTAAAATCATCATTGGCTGGAGGAAACACGTGTCGGCTCATCTTTGGGACAGATGTCATCCACTCATTGGACGGAAGGCGCCTATGATACATCGACACGTGGCACGGCCCAACAGAGGCCCATTCCTGTGAAAAGGTCGGCCCGTTTGACTTGGTCAAAAGGTGGCGGGCCGGCCCATGGAAAGCCTATTAACGACATGTTCGCATATAGCCCATTTACAGCCCGCTAACCCAAGGCCCGTTACGCCCTATCCGAATTAGGCCCAGTAGAGTCATATGGGCCATCCAATATGATTCTAGCCCGTTTTCACTTCTGGCGCATGTATGGCCCATGACGTCTTTCGGCCCATATGAGGCCCTATGTAACTCTTGGCCTATTAACGGCCCATGGTGAAACTGGCCCATAATGAACAGAGTATCACTTTACACCCATTAACGACCCGTGGTGAAACTGGCCCGTAATGAACAGTGTATCACTTTATACCCATTAACGGCCCCTATTCCATTGGGCCGTTTCCAGCCCATGTTATCATTCGGCCTTCTCAGAGCCCATTTATTCTTGGGCTCATTTCCAGCATTCGTTTACTTACAGCCCGTTACTGTCATTTTCTGCTTGTGGGCCAAATTCAGCCTGTGGTTACAGTCGGCCCGTTTGTGGTCCGTTAATACGTTGGGCCGTTTTCATAGCGTCATCAAATATGGCCTATTAACGATGGCCCGTTATGGTCGGCCCATGAAAGGACGATTCCAACTCTAGCTCGTTTACGGCCATAATGCGGTCTATTTGGCCCATGTTTGGCCAATCGATCATATGGCCCGTATAAGGCCCATTAATGATACGGCCCGCAGAAGGCCCATTGTTTCTATGGCCCATAGAAGGCCCATTGTTTCTACAGCCCGTAGAAGGCCCACTGTTTCTACGGCCAGTAGGAGGCCCGGTGTCACTACAGTAAATATTAGGCCATGGTTATTGTGGCCTAGTTTTAAAAAATAGGTTATTGCAGCCACTAGCTAACCACGGAAAAAGAACTGCAATGACTACAAGCAAACAAATAAACAAGACAACAAGGAAATAAATAAGCAAGCAACTAACGCTAGTCTATCACGGCTATTACACATACTACATCCACTGGGCATCAAAGTTCGCCACCAGTGCAAATATAGGGAACAAAGCAGCATATCATATACACTGGTTGTCAAAGTTGGCGACCAGCGCAAATAAACGCCGCGGCAAAACAAATCCAGAACTGAAACCACTTTAGAAGATCTCAAGAAACAATATCCTGGATACCCATAATGCTGGCAAGATGCTTAGCAAGCTTATTAACTTTCTCTTTTTTGGCGCTTAAATCCTCCAGCGCTTGCTGTCGCACCAGAAAATATGCATCTGAATTCTGCAGGGACTTCCTCAGTCCTTCAGCTTCCTGTCGCAGCACATCTGATCGATGTCTTTCAACTTGAAGTTGAGACTCAAGAAGACGAACTGATTCAGGCAGCAAGTTCGAAGAGCTTGGGCCAGCAGTAGTGGCCAGTAACTCGAACACTACATCAAGACAGGACTTTTGGGTTCCCTCACTGTCATCAAGATAGTTTTTATCAGCTTTCTTGGAGACCAACAGGGATGTCTCACTATCTTGAACCTTATCTGCATTACTTCCTTTACCATTGGATAACGCGGTACTATTCTCCAATATTTTGTCTGCATTCTAAAAGGGAAACAAGCAGACACATCACATGTTTACCATGTTGTATATGAAACTCATTTTGGTAAATGAGTTCAGTAGTAAAGTGGACAGGATAACAGCATGAAACAAACATATATCTATATACCATGGTCACTTTATGGTCTATATCATTCTAGTTTATAAGTGTGGGTAACTATAGAGCAATAACAACACTTGTAATGTGCATGACATGAGAACATAACTGTTTATTCAATTGAAACTAAAATCAACATAGAGCAGGTTACAACAGCAAACCAGTTAAAGAAACAGGTTTAAAACATACCTGTTGCGCCATTGGAGTTTCAATTCCATCCTTCAAATTTGAAAATAGTCGGTATGAGTAAATACAGTAATGCAAGAGCAAAGGAGTATGAACCATAGCTACAGAACCTGACCTAAGAACAAATCTTCTTCTCCTTTAAGCATTGAGTTGGGATTCGGAGTGGTGGTCCTCGTGTTTGGGCACTGCAGTTCCCTTACTAACTGCTCGTGTTTGGGTGCTCTATGGTGGAGACAGTGTTGTGTCAACTGGAACTAGGTTACTATCTGCCGGGGTTGGGGTTAGAAGGGGTGTATCTGGTTCTCTATCCAACTAGGTAGGGGTACAATCTGCGAGAGTTTGGGTTATGTGTGGTGGATCTGGTCCCTGGGCAAGTACAACTGTGGTTCTATCTGCATCAACTGGTAGCACTATCTTTTCTGAAGACCGTGTTGTTACTCCCTTAGATACTACCATCTGATACGTCTCCGTCATATCTATAATTTTTGATTGTTCCATGCCAATATTCCACAACTTTCATATACTTTTGGCAACTTTTTATACTATTTTTGGGACTAACATATTGATCCAGTGCCAGTTCCTGTTTGTTGCATGTTTTTTGTTTCGCAGAATATTCATATCAAACGGAGTCCAAACGGGATAAAAACCGACGGAGACTTTTTTTGGAATATATATGATTTTTGGGAAGAAAAATCCATGTGAGACGGTGCCCGAGGGGGCCACGACGCAGGGGGCACGCCCCTGACCCTCGTGGCTACCCCGTAAGGCGGTTGGTGCCCTTCTTTCGCCGCAAGAAAGTTAATATCCGGATAGAGATCGTGTTAAAATTTTAGCCCAGTCGGAGTTACGGATCTCCGGGAATATAAGAAACGGTGAAAGGGTAGAATCTGGGAACACAGAAACAGGGAGAGACAGAGAGACAGATCCAATCTCGGAGGGGCTCTCGCCCCTCCCACGCCATGGAGGCCATGGACCAGAGGGGAAACCCTTATCCCATCCAGGGAGGAGGTCAAGGAAGAAGAATAAGAAGGAGGGGGCTCTCTCCCCCTCTCTTCCGGTGGCACCGGAGTGCCACCGGGGGCCATCATCATCACCGCAATCTTCACCAACAACTTCACCGCCATCATCACCAACTCTTCCCCCCTCTATGCAGCGGTGTAACCTCTTTCTTACCCGCTGTAATCTCTACTTAAACATGGTGCTCAGCGCTATATATTATTTCCCAATGATGTATGGCTATCCTATGATCTTTGAGTAGATCCGTTTTGTCCTATGGGCTATTTGATGATCAAGATTGGTTTGAGTTGCATGTTTTATTATTGGTGTTGTCCTATGGTTCTCTCCGTGTCGTGCAAGCGTGAGGGATCCCCGCTGTAAGGTGTTGCAATACGTTTACGATTCGCTTATAGTGGGTTGCGTGAGTGACTGAAACACAAACCCGAGTAAGGGGGTTGTTGCGTATGGGATAAAGAGGACTTGATACTTTAATGCTATGGTTGGGTTTTACCTTAATGATCTTTAGTAGTTGTGGATGCTTGCTAGAGTTCCAATCATAAGTGCATATGATCCAAGTAGAGAAAGTATGTTAGCTTATCCCTCTCCCTCATATAAAATTGCAATAATGATTACCGGTCTAGTTATCGATTGCCTAGGGACAAATAACTTTCTCGTAACAAAAAGCTCTTTACTAAAACTAACTTAGTTGTGTCTTTACCTAAACAGCCCCTACTTTTTATTTACATAATCTTTATTATCTTGCAAACCTATCCAACAACACCTACAAAGTACTTCTAGTTTCATACTTGTTCTAGGTAAAGCGAACGTCAAGCGTGCGTAGAGTTGTATCTGTGGTCGATAGAACTTGAGGGAATATTTGTTCTACCTTTAGCTCCTCGTTGGGTTCGACACTCTTACTTATCTAAAGAGGCTACAATTGATCCCCTGTACTTGTGGGTTATCAAGACCTTTTTCTAGTGCCGTTGCCGGGGAGCAATAGCGCGGGGTGAATATTCTCGTGTGTGCTTGTTTGCTTTATCACTAAGTAATTTTTATTTGCTGTTCTTAGTTGTTCTTTATCTTTAGTTATGGATATGGAACACGAAATACCAAAAAAAAAATAGGTGTACTTTCTGCTCATGGAGATGGGGAACCTCCTAAAACCCACGATGCTGGTTATGTGAAAGATATTATGTACTACTTTAATAATCCTGAGAAATCCCCATTCAATTATGTAATGGGAGTAACGTTGGATCAACATGAATACTTTAGGGATTACCGCTTGACACAAAAAGGGAAACTATTATGGGATCAAATTCATATATTGAAGTGGTATGCTAGGCAACTATGCTTGAGATATGATTATACTTGTTGTTCTAGGATGAAGGCTCCACACCTTCCCTTTTCATGTGAATTTAATGATAATAAAACCTTAGCTTCTTATGCTAATGGTATATATGATTACTATGATGTGGAACAAATAGAAGAATTTGTTGCTTTTATGGGTGCTTATGAAATTGAATCTATGTTTAAAGAGTTTGAAGACTTTGATGATTCGGTTTATAGACCTGAAAATTTAGCTATACTTAAATATTGTTATGATAATTATGAATACAATTACGATATTAATGCACTTATTGAGAAAGTCTTCATTGTCCAAGAAGAGACTAATATTTTGCAGGAGTCTATGGAAGAAGAAATTGATGAAACTGTGAGCTCATTGGATGAAAAAGATGAGGAGGAGGAGAGCGAAGAACAAAAGGAGGAAGAGCGGATTGATCACTCATGCCCACCTTCTAATGAGAGTAACTCTTCAACTCATACATTGTTTAATTCCCCTTCATGCTTACCGAAGGATGAATGCTATGATAATTGCTATGATCCCATTGATTCTTTTGAAATATCCCTTTTTGATGGTGCTTGCTATGCTTGTGGCCAAGATGCCAATATGAATTATGCTTATGGAGATGAACTTGCTATAGTTCCTTATGTTAAACATGAAATTGTTGCTATTGCACCCACACATGATAGTCCTATTATCTTTTTGAACTCTCCAAACTACACTATATCGGAGAAGTTTGTGCTTATTAAGGATTAGATTGATGGGTTGTCTTTTACTACTACACATGATGATTTTAATAGATATAATATGCATGTTCTTGCTGCTCCTACTTGCAATTATTATGAGAGAGGAACTATATCTCCACCTCTCTATGTTTCCAATACGATAAAAATGCAAGAAACTGTTTATACTATGCATTGGCCTTTACTTTGTGTGCATGAATTGTTCTTTTATGACATGCCGATGCATAGGAAAAGAGTTAGACTTCGTTGTTACATGATATATGTTACTTTGTGCTCACTACTAAATTACAAATCATTGTTAATTAAAATTGGCTTTGATATACCTTGGGATCCGGGTGGATTCACTACTTGAGCACTATATACCTAGCTTAATGGCTTTAAAGAAAGCGCTACCTGGGAGACAACCCGGAAGTTTTATAGAGTCATTTATTTCTGTTGAGTGCTTTCATATAGTTTTAAAACAACAAAAATAAAGAGGAGAACCCAAAACTTTTTCAAAAAGGAAAGTGAAAGTGAGAAAGACAAGCATTGTTGAAGTGGGAGAGCTCCTTGAACTTTGTTCATGCTCACGGCAACTTTGTGAATCTTGATTACAGAAACTTTTCAACAAAAATAATTATCCCCTTGTACAATTCCATTGTATTATAAAAATAATGTGCCAAGGTTTACCTTTAGGATGTTTACATTTGCTTGATGGTTTGTACGGTGCAGGACAGAAACTTTGTCTGTAGTGCACGATTTTACATTTTTAGCTGGAACGTCAAATGGTTCTGATTCTTTTTGCACTATGTTTATATGATTTTTTTTCCTAATTTTTGCAGAATTTTTCAAGAATCATAAGTATGGTGAATGTTCAGATTATTACAGACTATTCTGTTTTAGACAGATTCTGTTTTTTATGCATAGTTTGCTTGTTTTGTCGGAACTATCAATTTATATTAGTGGACTAAGCCATGAAAAAGTTATATTACAGTAGACACAATGCAAAAACAAAATATGAATTGGTTTGCAACAGTACTTAGAGTAGTGATTTCCTTTATTATACTAACGGATCTTACCGAGTTTTCTGTTGAAGTTTTGTGTGGATGAAGTGTTCGATGATTGAGAATGTCTCGATGTGAGAAGAAGGAAGAGAGGCAAGAGCTAAAGCTTGGGGATGCCCGAGGCACCCTAAGTAAATATTCAAGGAGACTCAAGCATCTAAGCTTGGGGATGGCCCGGAAGGCATCCCCTCTTTCTTCAACAAGTATCGGTATGTTTTCGGATTCGTTTCGTTCATGCGATATGTGCAATCTTGGAGTGTCTTTTGCATTTAGTTTTCATTTTTCTTTTATGCACCATGCTGGTATGAGATAGTCCTTGGTTGATTTATAAAATGCTCTTTGCACTTCACTTATATCTTTTGAGTATGGCTTTATAGAATGCTTCATGTGCTTCACTTATATCATTTGAAGCTTGGATTGCATGTTTCTCTTTACATAGAAAACCGCCATTTGTAGAATGCTCTTTTGTTTCACTTATATTTGTTAGAGCGTGGGCATATCTTTTGTAGAAAGAATTAAACTCTCTTGCTTCACTTATATCTATTTAGAGAGATGACAGGAATTGGTCATTCACATGGTTAGTCATAAAATCCTACATAAAACTTGTAGATCACTGAATATGATATGTTTGATTCCTTGCAATAGTTTCGTGATATAAAGATGGTGATATTAGAGTCATGCTAGTGGGTAGTTGTGAATTGTAGAAATACTTGTGTTGAGGTTTGTGATTCCCGTAGCATGCACGTATGGTGAACCGTTATGTGATGAAGTCGGAGCATGATTTATTTATTGATTGTCTTCCTTATGAGTGGCAGTCGGGGACGAGCGATGGTATTTTCCTACCAATCTATCCCCCTAGGAGCATGCGCATAGTACTTTGTTTCGATAGCTAATAGACTTTTGCAATAAGTATGTGAGTTCTTTATGACTAATGTTGAGTCGATGGATTATATGCACTCTCACCCTTCCACCATTGCTAGCCTCTCTAGTATCGCGCAACTTTCGCTGGTACCATAAACCCACCATATACCTTCCTCAAAACAACCACCATACCTACCTATCATGGCATTTCCATATCCATTCTGAGATATATTGCCATGCAACTTCCATCATCATCATATACATGACTTGAGCATTCATTGTCATATTGCTTTGCATGATCGTAAGATAGCTAGCATGATGTTTTCATGGCTTGTCCGTTTTTTGATGTGATTGCTACGCTAGATCATTGCACATCCCGGTACACCGCCGAAGGCATTCATATAGAGTCATATCTTTGTTCTAGTATCGAGTTGTAATATTGAGTTGTAAATAAATAAAAGGGTGATGATCATCATTATTAGAGCATTGCCCCAGTGAGGAAAGGATGATGGAGACTATGATTCCCCCACATCGGGATGAGACTCCGGACTTTAAAAATAAATAAAAGAGGCCAAAGAAGCCCACCAAAAAAACAAAAAAATAAGAGAAAAAGAGAGAAGGGGCAATGTTACTATCCTTTTACCACACTTGTGCTTCAGAGTAGCACCATGTTCTTCATATAGAGAGACTCTTGAGTTATCACTTTCATATACTAGTGGGAATTTTCATTATAGAACTTGGCTTGTATATTCTGATGATGGGCTTCCTCACACGCCCGAGGTCTTCATGAGCAAGCAACTTGGATGTACACCCACTTAGTTTTTAGTCTGAGCTTTCATACACTTATAGCTCTTAGTGCATCCGTTGCATGGCAATCCCTACTCACTCACATTGATATCTATTGATGGGCATCTCCATAGCCCATTGATACGCCTAGTTGATGTGAGACTATCTTCTCCTTTTTGTCTTCTCCACAACCACCATTCTATTCCACCTATAGTGCTATGTCCATGGCTCATGCTCATGTATTGCGTGAAAGTTGAAAAGGTTTGAGAATGTCAAAAGTATGAAACAATTGCTTGGCTTGTCATTGGGGTTGTGCATGATGTGAATATTTTGTGTGGTGAAGATGGAGCATAGCCAGACTATATGATTTTGTAGGGATAACTTTCTTTGGACATGATATTTTGAAAAGACATGATTGCTTTATTAGTAGGCTTGAAGTATTGTTGTTTTTATGTCAAATGATAGACTATTGCTTTGAATAACTCGTATCTTAATATTCATGCCATGATTAGATATGTGATCAAGATTATGCTAGGTAGCATTCCATATCAAAAATTATCTTTTTTTATCATTTACCTACTCGAGGACGAGCAGGAATTAAGCTTAGGGATGCTGATACGTCTCCGTCGTATCTATAATTTTTGATTGTTCCATGCCAATATTCTACAACTTTCATATACTTTTGGCAACTTTTTATACTATTTTTGGGACTAACATATTGATACAGTGCCCAGTGCCAGTTCCTGTTTGTTGCATGTTTTTTTGTTTCGCAGAATATCCATGTCAAACGGAGTCCAAACGGGATAAAAAACGACGGAGATTTTTTTGGAATATATATGATTTTTGGGAAGAAAAATCCACGCGAGACGGTGCCCGAGGGGGGCACGAGGCAGGGGGTGCGCCCCTGACCCTCGTGGCCACCCCGTAAGGAAGTTGGTGCCCTTCTTTCTCCGCAAGAAAGCTAATATCCGGATAGAGATCGTGTTAAAATTAGATCCCAATCAGAGTTACGGATCTCCGGGAATATAAGAAACAGTGAAAGGGTAGAATCTGGGAACGCAGAAATAGGGAGAGACAGAGAGACAGATCCAATCTCGGAGGGGCTCTCGCCCCTCCCATGCCATGGAGGCCATGGACCAGAGGGGAAACCCTTATCCCATCCAAGGAGGAGGTCAAGGAAGAAGAAGAAGAAGGAGGAGGAGGAGGGGGCTCTCTCCCCCTCGCTTCCGGTGGCACCGGAGTGCCACCGGGGGCCATCATCATCACCGCAATCTTCACCAACAACTTCACCGCCATCATCATCAACTCTTCCCCCCTCTATGAAGCGGTGTAACCTCTCTCTTACCCGCTGTAATCTCTACTTAAACATGGTGCTCAGCGCTATATATTATTTCCCAATGATGTATGGCTACCCTATGATGTTTGAGTAGATCTGTTTTGTCCTATGGGCTATTTGATGATCAAGATTGGTTTGAGTTGCATGTTTTATTATTGGTTTTGTCCTATGGTGCTCTCCGTGTCGCGCAAGCGTGAGGGATCCCCGCTGTAGGGTGTTGCAATACGTTTACGATTCGCTTATAGTGGGTTGCGTGAGTGACTGGAACACAAACCCGAGTAAGGGGGTTGTTGCGTATGGGATAAAGAGGACTTGATACTTTAATGCTATGGTTGGGTTTTACCTTAATGATCTTTAGTAGTTGTGGATGCTTGCTAGAGTTCCAATCATAAGTGCATATGATCCAAGTAGAGAAAGTATGTTAGCTTATGCCTCTCCCTCATATAAAATTGCAATAATGATTACCGGTCTAGTTATCGATTTCCTAGGGACAAATAAATTTCTCGTAACAAAAAGCACTTTACTAAAACTAACTTAGTTGTGTCTTTAACTAAACAGCCCCTACTTTTTACTTACGTAATCTTTATTATCTTGCAAACCTATCCAACAACACCTACAAAGTACTTCTAGTTTCATACTTGTTCTAGGTAAAGCGAACATCAAGCGTGCGTAGAGTTGTATCGGTGGTCGATAGAACTTGAGGGAATATTTGTTCTACCTTTAGCTCCTCATTGGGTTCGACACTCTTACTTATCGAAAGAGGCTACAATTGATCCCCTATACTTGTGGGTTATCACCATCACGCTCTCCAATTCAAATGGCTGATAAACAAGAAAAGTAATTGAAAGTATAGACATTGTATGATAGACAGGTGCAATGGATAGTGGGGAATAAAAGAGGGCATGAAATAATTCATATTTATGTTATCTAACCAAATAGGATAGCATGACACAATTTCACATATATGATGGCTAACTAAACAGGATAGCATGGCACAATTTCACATTATGATGGCTAACTAAAAAAGATGGAAAGACATAGTTCAAAATATGAGATTATCTAAACAGAATGACATGACATAACTATATAATGTGTTTATTAAATAGGTTGGCATGCCATAATTCACATACATTCACGGATAGAATGCCATAATTCAAAATATGATGAATGTAAACACTAAACAGGATGAGATGATATAACTATATGATGTCTTTATTAAATGGGTTGCCATGCCATAATTCAGATAGATGATGTGTATATACTATGTAAACATGATGGCATGATATAATTCAAATATATGATTTATATAGTAAGCAAGTAAGTAGATGGCAATCCATATATGATGTAAAAACTAAGCAATGCAATACAACATGCATGACATGGGTAATATAACCCTGCCAAGTTTGAGCATAGACCTCAGGGGGGAAATAGGACTAGTCATCAGTCTATGAATCCTCCTCTGAGGAGCTCTCTGTAACCAACAAGATGTCTGCTTCAGCAGGTAGCATTGTCTGCTCTGAATACCTTGTTTTCACCCCAGATACTTCCATCACCGCTTCAAATGGCTGATGCACAAGAAGAGTAGTTGAATATACAAACATTGTCGACAAATGGAACACGTAATACAAAAAAATGATAGCATGATATAATTCACATACATGATGATTGGCTAAACAACATGGCATTGCATAATTCACATATATAATGCCTTTGCAACAAGATAGCAGTGTATAATTCACATATATAATGTCTTGCAACAAGATGGCAATGCATAATTCACATATATGGTAATTAGACACTGAACAGGTGGCATTCACACAAAGCATGTCTAAACTAATCAAATGACATAGCAATGCGAGACACCATACGCACGATATGAGCAACATGACCCTGCCAAGTTAGAGCATACACCTCGGGGGGGAATAGGACTGGTCATCTGTCTCTGAATCCTCCTCTGAAGAGCTATCCGTAACTAGCGAGATATGCGCTTCGTCAGATAACATAGTCTGCTCTGAAGACCTTGTTTTCACTCCAGAATTTGCCATCACCGTGTCAAATGGCTGATGCACACAAAGAGCAGTTGAATGTAGTAACATTGTTGACAAATGTAATATGTAACGAAGAAAAGGATGGCTTGATATAATTTACATATAAGATGACTGGCTAAGCAGGATGGCATTGCAAAATTCACATATATGATGCCTGGCTAAACAAGATGGCGTTGCATAATTCACATAAACGATGAATAAACTAAACAGATGGCATTCGCACAAAGGATGTCTAAACTAAGCAGATGACATAGTTGATGTATAAAGTAAGCAATGCAAGACACCATATGCATGATATAACCAACATCAGCATGCCAAGTTAGAGTGAAGACCTCAGGGGGTAAATAGGAGTTGTCTTCTCCTTCTGAATCCCCCTCAGAACAGATATCCTTCTCTCGATTACAATCCGAAATGCATGGAGGGGGGCTGCCTTTGCCCCTACCATGGAGCGACGTCTGCATGAAATTTTATTGCCACGCAAGGCTCGTCTCTTTTGCTCTACATGTTCAGTTCCATTGTTTACAATAACTTTCATGCATAGGAATAAAACATAGTGAGATTATGTAAGGAGTGCATGCAGAAATCCAGAGTGATGGTAGCAACCTGTGGATAGACCCAAAACCAATAATAGCAGGCAGATAATGGCTTCAGTTAAAAAATATAGATAATGGCTTCTTTACTGTTTGTTTCCCACCCAACATGAAACTCATAGTAGACACCGGAGATTAACCAGATAGTAGATACATACTATTGATAGCGGCCCCGATATGTACCCCACAACCATTTAAAAACTCAAGTTTGACCATTAGTTTGGAGCTGACTCAGAGTCTAATCGGTGAACAGGACGATAAAGTAGCATGTAATATTAACCGATGCATAACGTAAGCAGACACGAAAGAGTGTGACCTCTCTTGCGGACCCATGTAGTCCTCGAGGTCATCTGCTCGATTGATGATGGTAATGCAGTTTTCATGGCTGCCAACGGCGGGGAAGAAGATCTGAGGCGGCGAAAGACAGTCTGGAGGCCGGATCCCTGCTGTGCTGGACCCTTCTGTCATTGGAGTAGCTAAGCTGGGGTGGACGACGGCGCAGCAGGAGCGGGACATACCACACAAGGTTTTCTTTGACAACTATCTGTAAGAGAAGTAATTCTGTAAGGGCTCGTTTAAATTGGAGGATTCCAAACAATGCAGGGATAGGAAATAGACAGGAATAGGATAGGAATGCATGTGCAAAACAGAGAATTTAAAAATACAGGATTTCTGCCAATCTGGGTGTTTGATTCACAACAATTGGAAGATCACAGGATGCAAAGAAGCATGGTGAGATTAAGTCAAACCACAAGAAAATGTACGGTTATAATGCTATTATGCTACTATCTCTTAGTCTTGTGCTTCATGAATAGGAATTTGAAAAGGAGGACAAGTGAAAATTAAAATTCCTACGTTTTTCTTTCAAGGAGACACTAAAGGAACAAATCCGTGTGCTCAGTGGACAATATATATAACATGTAAAGTAAAAAAGACATGCAACAAGTGTAAAACCTCTTTGGCAAAGCCATGTCGATCTCAGCATGATTGGGTTAGCCGGTGAGGATGCTCCGACTGACTTTTCTATCGGAGGAGGGGAAGAAGATCTTAGGCGTCTGGAGATGGAGCCCAAGATACTGCTCCGCTGTGATGGAGGGTTTCGTCGTTGGAGCAGCTCCGGTGAGTTGTACGACACTGAGGCTGAAGCGGGACAAGAGAGACAACGAACAACGTTAACCTGAGTGGAATTCTAATAGCATCTCCAATACATGACGTAAAATACATAACAACAAAGTGCTAGATGTAGAATACATCAGCCGCTCATCTCTGAACTTAACCGTCGAAACTGAACTTAACTATCGAAATTGAACTTAACTGTCGAAACTGAATTTTGCTGTCAAAACTGAACGCACTAGCAAGGTGAGGCTACACGTCGGTCGACTGACTTTTTCATCTCTGGTCAGTCGATTTTGCAGCCGTTGGATACGAAATCAAGGGCCTGCGGTTCATCTTCAACCTCCACCCCCTGAGCCGCCAGCCACC
>NC_057812.1:133556204-133577081 GCF_018294505.1 Triticum aestivum | reverse complement strand
TTCAGTCGACTGAAGTGTAGCTAAATCGGAGCAGCATCGCAAGCAAGAGCAAGAGCGAGAGCAGCAGCGCGAGCAAGAGCAATAGCAAGAGCAGACCAGGCAGGGGACCAAGAGCAAGAGCAGAGCAGCAGCGCGAGCGAGAGCTAAAGCAGCAACAGCTCCTCCTGATGTGGACGTCGCCGCCGAGGGAGCGACGTCGTGGAGGAAGTGGCCGACGACGCCGTCGTGGATGGAGCCGTGCCGTGTCGGCTCGAGACCGAGCGCCAGCAGCACCGTGAGATTGAATCAAGAAGAAAATACAGCGATTAGTGTACAAACTCTTTGGTGGCGCCGATTAGGCCGTAGCTTCATCCGAGGAAATGGTGATGATGATGCTTTTCTGGTGGTGCAGGTGAAGACGGTGGTGTGGGAATGGAGGTGGCGCGAAAGACGAGGGGAACGTCGGGGCGGCTCCTTGGAGGTGGAGGACGGGGTGGCTGAACCGGCGGGACGATGAGATCGATGATGGATCCTCATCCAGTACGGTGGATGAGGGACGTCGAGGTGTTGCTGTGGACGACGTCGTCGGGGAAGAGGCTTCGGCTGGATGGCGGACGGAGCAGGGTGTGGGGTTTCGTCGCGGGTTTTCGCGACTTCGGTGTACGAATGGGTGGGCGGATGGGATGGTAGTGGGGAACCATGGCTTAGAGACGCGCTTGTCCGAAATGTGGGGTAAGTTACGAAAGTACCCCCACCAATTTGAGGCGGTTCTTTCGGTTCAGGGGTACCATGGGCATTTCACGTGTCGGGATTTCACAGGAGGTGGGAGTTTTCGCGTGCGTTGTAATTTTGGAATAGCAAGGCGCGGGTTGAGATGGAGGGAGTTGTCGGGGCACAACGAGACAAAGATATATCTTAAATATTTCGGGCTAACAAGGCGTGGGTTGAAATTTCCGGACAGGCCTAACATGTATTGTACCAAATCAATGCGCACTACAAATGTCATTCAAAACTTTGAATTCATGTTATGTTCAATTAAAATATTTCGCTACGTGTATAATGCATGCAACCTACTACTCAAATGAACATTTTAGTGCATTCCAAACGTATATACTACCGCTTCAATATGAACTAAATTTGAATTCATTTCTCTATTTGAATAAGATCTATAGTAATGATTGTTGTGAAGTCAAAGCATTTGAATTCGTTTCTCTGTTTTAGTAAGATCTACAATCATCATTATTGTCAAGTTAAACCATCGTTTGTGTATTATCTTCACAGCACACCACATGATTAGTCTCGAGTTACATATGAACTATGTGTACTATATGAACTCGGACTAGATTTTTTGAATCCACTTTATTTTGATTTCAAATCACATTACATTTCTAGCTCTAGCTAGATCTTCATAATCTAAACCACGTCTCATATGTATAATGTGGTTATCACATTATGTATGGTGCCCTGCCCCCTACGCCTACAAGTATTTAGATGTGAGTTGCAAACACCACACATTACCACAAATTCAAATAAAATGTGAGAATGTTTGATATATAGTATTGTTTAGATTGTTCAATATTTAGTTGTAAGCTGCAAACGCCACACATTATCACAAATTCAAATAAAATGTGAGATTGTTTGATGTATAGTATGGTTTAGATTGTTCGGCATTTAGCTGTGAGTTGCAAACATCATGCATTATCACATTATGGTATAACATGTGCACAGCACGTGTATCACCTCTATATTCATGCATGCAATGTTTAAAACACTATGATCTCCTATTCAAATATATGAATCCGCTTTCATATCAAATTATGATCTTTGTTAGTCTCTTACACCCACACAATCCTCTAACCTTTGTAGCTACCACTAACTTTCTCTCGTGCATGCACATGCCCTCCTCGCCCTCCCCCTCCCTCGGCATTCTATCCACCGAGCACATTCATTTTTTTCTTTAGGTCATTCTCCTAGAGTCTCCACAACTCCTTTCCGACACACAACGATCGATAAACCTCTCCAGCGATGCATGTCTACAACATACACACACACCTTCAATCTCCTCCTTTATGTGTCCTTGCCTCGTGTCTCTCCTACAGTCAGACACACGTGTAAACTCTCGCCCCTCTTTTATCGATCTCACAACCACACACTCCTCCCCCTATCTAGCTAGTAGTTGGGCCTCTCGCACCACCTCCTAGCTCCATTCTCTCTGTCTATCCGTCTCGTTGGGCCTTATTTGCCTCTAACAAATGGGTGTACACCGACCGATCTCTCGCTATACATATAGCTAGCTAGGTCCTTATAACTCGTTTTTACCCACACGTCAATTGATCTACCTCATTAGTTGTGTCTCTCCCTTCCTCCGACAAACAATAATTGATCTACCGATCTAGTTAGGTTTGCTTACCAAACACATGGTTCCCCTTCATCATCCATGGATGCGTCCCGACAGATCTATCACACACGGGCACACACAGAAACACATCCCCACTCTTATTGATAACATTGCAGTTCCACCCTCAGTTTGTCTAGTAGGCCTCTCCCACCATCTTCGAGAAGCAACTCCATCACCCATCCAGCACTCTACCCCTCTCCCTCCCTCTCTCTCCTCTCTCTCTCTCTCTCTCTCTCTGCCCCATCATATTTCCCGTCCTTCAGTTATGTATGGATGTCGACCGATCTCCCTCAAGACATAGCTGGGTCTCTCCTTCTCAACACATATACGAGTCGTTCTACCTCTATAGTTAGGCCTCTGCCTACCCCTCCCCCACCCCCTCCCCCCCACACACACCGATACATCGAGCGCTCTAGTCATGTCTCCCTGCCACACACAAACTTGACATGTGCCCTCTAACGTTCCGGTAGGCCAGTCGCCCTATATCTTTGACTTGCACACACACACACACAATTTCGATGGCGCTCTTCATCGATCTCGCACCCACCCACTTGATCCTCTCTTCGACTCTATCGATAGCTATGACCCCTCCCTCTCTTCTCGTGGATTGCCCGATCCTCTATGTATGATATGGATAGGCCTCCATTTCACACACATTGCATGCAAAATTTTGTTTGAGATGTCATCGACACATATTCCCACAAATAATTCACGAAATCAACCCCCCACCCCACCCCCACCCCAAAACAAAAAACACTCACGAACACGGTTTGTATCTCTCACACACACCCACGTAGGTAGGGGAGGTGCACGAAGAGAAGAGGTGCATGCACGGCGCACGTACTCCCGTCTCTTTCCCAACCACACCCGTGTGGGTACATGGTGGAGCTCATTTCTATACGAAAGAGGCAGCCCACGTGGTAATTTGGCACATGTACTGGTTGTCCACTTGGTGGAGGGAGGATCATCTACCACGGGTGAACAAACAAATTGTGACTTGACGTGTTATGTTAAAAAAAGAGGCAAACCATGTGGGGCCTACCTTAGAGGCAAGGCTCTATACACTGGAGTACTTTTGATGTGTCCTGTCAACTCGCAGAACGAGGAGAAGCTTGCTCAGTATGCCGTCTCCCTCGTTCCTAAATATAAGTCTTTGTAGAGATTTCACCATGAACCACATGCGGATGTATATAGATGCATTTTAAGTGTAGATTCATTCATTTTGTTCTGTATGTAGTGGAATCTCTACAAAGACTTATCTACTAGTAATAGCTAGCCCCCACTACTAGGAATTCTCTATCCTCTCCTTGAGCCACATCATCAAAATTGATGTAGCAGTTAGATGAAGTAAATTAGTCCATAATAGCCGTCTGATCTAGATGTTGAGAGGCTCCGCACTAAGCCACATGCAAGCATGCAGAAATACCGTGGCACATGCATGTGAGTGGGTTTTGAATCACATCAACATGTCTGCATGCAAGCATGCACCGGTAGCATGCATGTAAGTGAGCTTTTAAGTCCCATTAACATGTCAAAAAGAAAAATATAATCCCATTATGCAGTAGGAGTTGGCTGATATTTTTTCCTTATGTGGGATGATCTAAATGATGATGGGAGTTTATTTAGTTTGGCTACCACATATGTCATGCGGTTATAGAGTTTTTTTTAGTTCTATGAAATCGATAATTTTGCGCAGAGAGATATATCGTTGTACCGCGGCAATGCACGGGGACTCATCTAGTAATATTTAGGAACGGAGGGAGTACTATGTAAAGAGTTAGGTGTCGCACGGTGATAGTGTGAGGTGGGCCATGTAATCACTAAGCCTGCGTGTTTTCACTGCTCTTGCACGCCTCCGCTGTAAGAATGGAGAAAATTGTAATCTAGTAGTAGTACCTCCTTTCACCGAAAGCGTGGGACATCTAGCAGTCCTATCACCTCAGTAATAAAGACCAATGAGCCGTCAAATCACATAGACACGGCAGTAAGTTGGACGGACGAAGAAACCGTCACTCTTGCGCCAGTGAGAGGTCGCGTCCGCTCTGCCCGGGCATGAATGCGGCACCGATTCTTTGGAGCGGCGCTGACCGTTTCGGGCGAGAAGCGCGCGCGGGCGGTGGAGGGGCTTTGGGTGGGCCAGGCTGGTCAGGAGCGGGCGTGGTAGCTGTCCGCATGTCCCTACCGGACATGCCCGGAAACGAGAGGATGCACCGACTCTCGCGGCTAAAATCGTACACTACACAACATCTCTCTGTAGGAGTAGGTCGATCTATCGCTCTCTCTAACACATGCATGCTGTTAAACACACACACACACACACACACACACACACACACACATGCATGCACCTTGGTCCCGTTGCACCTTATAACGTGACTTATTACACCTAGATGGAGGGAGTAGTAAGTATACGAGATACGGTGGCACACTGACTTAAGTCGAATACAAGTGCCCAAAATTTGTGTGCATGTTATAATAAGGGTTCACTTAAAATAGTATGTGAGCGAACAGAGGGATCAATTGGACAATGTTCCCGAGCAGTAGCGAGATGTGTGAGGTAAGAAACACCGCTGGCGCTTTTAATTTTCTTATTAATTTGTTTGTTTCACCCTCTGACTGGTGGGACCCAACATACTACCTGGAGAGAGGTAAGGTGACTAAGGCTACATTATTTCTGCACCACTATGGATAGTCTTACCACCAAAGCCACATGACACAATTATGATTGAAATCCCAATGACTCCCACACACACACACAAAAAACACGGCATGCTTGTCACACGAATGTAGGAATGTATAAAAGGTTATTTCCCTCTCGTTGAACATAACGGGAGGGTTGTGTAGCTGGTTAGCCTGTTCGCTCATCAAACTTGAGGTCTCGGGTTCGATAACTACACTTGAGCATAATTTGTGCCAGGAGGGTTCTTTGACTGGTCAAAATGTTTTCTAGGGTTTGCACGCTTCACACTCTCTCTCTAGTATATATATACACGCTGGAGCCTCAACGCTTGTAGTTGCTCTCTTCACACTCTCTCGCCCTCTCCCACTGGAGCCTCAGCACTTGTAGTTGCTCTCTTCACACTCTCTCGCCCTCTCTAGATCTAAACAAGACTTCATTGGCCTCTTTCTCCCCTCACTGCTGCTCAAAGAGCCGGCAGGATCCGTCCGCCGGGAAGGGAAGGAGGCTTAACATTGTCGCCATCGGCGAGGGACTACCGGCGCAGCTGTTCACTTTCCACCCAGCGGCGGCGCGGGAGGGCCTCCGACCCCTTCTTCTTCGTCGTCGTCCCGTCGCCCACCGAACCACGCCCCAAGAACCTTAAGGTATAATTTACTTACTCCACATGCATTGCTCTAGCTGCATTTATACCATGAATCTAGGACGTGGTTCAAAGAGGAAAGGAGTGGGGGAAAGTAGTGGGAAAAGTTGTATATAGCATGAATCTAGGACGTGGTTCAAAGAGGAAATGAAGGGGGAAAGATGTATAGAATGAATCTAGGATGTGGTTCAAAGAGGAAATGAATGGGGGAAAGTAGTGGGGAAAGTTGTATCGCATAAATCTAGGACGTGGTTCAAAGAGAAAAGGAAGGGGCGGAAGTACTAGTTCAAAAAGGAAAGGAAGGGAAAAGGCTGTAGAGTTTGAGCAGGACTAGATTTGCTGCGCTCACATAGGGAAAGGTGTCTAAAGATAACAAAACTGGGACCAACACAAATATGCTCCTTGGTTGTTTGTTCTTTGTTGCAACAGACTGTGCATGACCACAGTACATCGGTAGATGCACATGGTGCTGGTGCGTCCACTGTCCCGTGCAACTCATTAGCTGTTGTTAATCTAAGGCCCTGTTTGGTTAAAAACTCCCTAGTCCCTACCTGATTGGTTCCAGGGACTAAACATGGACTAGAGGTTATTAAATGACATGCTAAAAGACCATGTTACCCCTAGTAATGAACTAATAGAGACAAGGTGTGATGCATGGCAGGGGCAACTGTTGGAAAAAGTCCCAAAAAGACTCCCTCGGGGTCTTCTTTCTTTAGTCCCAAATGCCCACTTTTAGTCCCTAAAAGTCCCTCCTGTTTGGTTTAGATGGGACTGACACGGAGTTTTTTTAGTCCCTACTCCAAAATGTCCCTGTAAACAAACACCCTCTAATAATGCCGCTGGAAAATTGATGCAATGCCACAATTAAAAGCAAATTACATGTTTAACGAATTTTATTGTTAATATAATCTCTATGTTAATATTAATCAATGCCACCATTTGAGAAATGCTACTGTCTTGCTTTCTTTCCCATTTAGATAAGGTAGATGATTCTTTTTGTTGGCTTCTGTGTCATCCACCGTTATTGACCACTAATTGTTTCCTTTGCACCTCTGTGTAAACAGGGTTATCTACTACCTCGTTGCCATTGTGACCTTTTGTTGCACTACACAAAACACTTTTGTTTTAGGAGTGTTTTGTGCAGTTCAACCAAAATGTCACACCGACAATGTTGCTTGATTGCTTGATCTTAGTGGAACTGCACAAGAGGAGATCTTACTTCCTATCCGTTAAGGCGAATTTGGTTCAGATCTTCTTCGTGTGAGTTGTTTGAATTCCGCATCATGAGAGGTCAGTACTAGCCTTCTTTCACATGATTCTGCAGTGTGCTTTCATATGTTGTGCTACTTGTACGATAATGTTGATTGATTTTAGTGAACTGCACAAATGGAGACAAGACTTCCAATCTGTATGTGCACCGTAATATCCCATTGAGGTAAGATAAGGATATTTCACAACTGCTGGCCTGTATTTTGCCGCTTTCATCAGAAAATTAAGTTTAGTACTATACTCGTGCTCCCTAATTGACATGCCAAATCTTACATTGAAGGCAAAGCTTGTCTGTTATTGAACCAAGTGACGAAGGGGAAGAACAAGCGGAAGAAAAACAAAAATCAACTCCCGGTGATGTAATGAAGCACTGGAACTATGATGACACAAGTAATGATATAGTTTTGCATCTTAATTTATTGCTATGGTTGGAACGAGCAATTGTTTTGCCACTGATTTGATGCCACTCTTAATGTAATATGTAATTATCTCTTCTTGTGCAAACAGGGATCTTCTTTGAAGATACCATATATTTTAGTGGAACTGCACAAGAAGATCTTGGAAACATTAAACTAATCGAGGAGTATATAGTAAGCATGGCCACCATCGTAGATAGCAACAGATGGTTCCGAAGAAGTGCTTCATCTGTATGCTCTACACAATAAGCCTCCTGACAAAGGTTGGTACTCGCCCACTGATTTCATCCATATGATTGAGCTTTCTCATCTCTATTGGTGTTGTGCTACTGTTTAGATACTGTCATGAAAAAGTGGTATTGTCCTTGAGAAGTGCTTCATCTGTGTTGTTTTAAATATTTCCTTTCCTTTTTTTCGAGCAAACAGGGATGCTAGCATTTAGTAGTCCTCTTGTCTTTGCACAACAGGATCATCTTCCTCTGAAGAAGAATATGGAGTACGTGAAGTGACTCGTTCCGATTATGCCAGGATGAAGAAGCCCTGTCTATCTTCTCATCAGAAGGAGCAGTTGAAGGATGGTTACATTACTCCCCACAAGACCAAACTAACTTCAGCTCAGAAGGACTGACAAATCTCCATTTTTTTGCTGTGATGCACGAGTACAATGTTGTTCTAGGATTCTTTCTAGTGAGTTCCATTTTTCTAAAAGTGTGCTCTACATGGACCATTTATGTGCCTGTTGAAACTGTCAATTCATAGTACAGTTTGCTTTATACTAATCACTTTTTTATATTTGTGCAAACAGGGGTGCTCAGCTTGATTTCAATGGGAACTGCACAAAATGTTCATGAATACATCGAATCATTCATTTCCACCACAAGAAAGGAGGTGCCGATAAGTTCAAGGTGTTGCAACATATAAGGGCGAAATCATACAAGCTACACGCGAATTTGGTTGATTTTGGTGGAACTGCACAAAAAGAATAGCTGGTTTATTTAGCACGAGGTGCCATGTCAATGTCCGAACTGATGGTTGTAAGTGCATCTAGTGCCACCCCTAGTTGGTTTTGGAGTATTGACGACAAACCTAGTTGAGGGACTAATGTGTTTGTGAGAATTGCAGGATAACACAGGTAGAAGTCCCTCATTGATTCGGTTTTCTTACTAGAGATGACCCCTAAAAATGTATGAAGACATTGATGTCAAAGGTGGTATATGAAGATATTCACATTGAAGACTATGACAAGAGAAGATATCGAATGAAGCCTGTGGAGCTCGAAGACTTAGATCTTTCATAGCTCTTTTTCCTCTTCCTTGTAGAGTCATAGGAACCACCGTACTGTTAAGTGGGGTCCAAGAGAACCATTCAGAATGACTGAAGTGATGCTTAAACAAAACCTATGTCTTTGAGTGAAGACTATGAGAGCGAATCTTGTCCAGAGTCGGACAAGTCAGCTTTGCTTGTAGCCCAAGTAAAGTTGCCGTGTGAGTTTGAAATCTGACCGTTGGAACACGTGTCAGTTCCTTAGTGACCCAGGGTCATTTCGGACAAATCAGGTTGGGTTGCCTAGTGGCTATAAATAGCCCACCCCCTACAACCATAAACGGTTGGCTGCTCAGAGTTAGTGTACGACTTTTGTCGTTTGAGAGCAACCCACCTCGAAGCCTTTGAGAGAGAATTCCTTGCGATGATAAAGCCCTAACCACCCAGAGCCAAAGAGAATTAGGCATCACTTAAGTCTTCGTGTCTGTGTGATCTGAAGACTTATTACACTTGAGGACTGCGCATCCTCCAGCCGGTTAGGCATCGCGTTTTCAGCATCCAAGAGACATTGTGGGTCGCCGATGAATGAAGTCTGTGAAGGTTTGGGAGTCTACCTTGAAGACTTACCAGAGTGATTGGGCAAGGTCTGTGTGACCTTAGCTCAAGGGGAATACGGTGAGGACTGGGTGTCCTGAGCTGCGTGTTCAGGACTGGGTGTCCGGGACTGTGTGTCCTCAGGTTTAAATACCTAGCCGCCCTAACCAGACGTACAGTTGTCACAGCAACTGGAACTGGTCCAACAAATCATTGTCTTCAACGAGTCACTGGTTTCATCCTTCCCGTCCCTCTACTTACTGTTACTCCTTGTGAAGTCATTGTATGATTGCACTATCTTTTGTCTTCACTAAGTGACTGCGTGTTCTGTTTGGCTTCATAATATCTTCCTACCTGATCCTTACTACATTGTTGCTATTAGTCATTGTGCTCTCACTTGAATACTTGACTAAGGCTTGCCTAGAGTAGTCTACCTTCCGCTGCATGGTAATAGGTTTATTTCTATCGTTTGTCTTCGAAACTTCCACGTTTTGAAGACTTTCATAAAAATCGCCTATTCACCCCCCCCCTCTAGTCGATATAACGCACTTTCAATTGGTATCAGAGCAAGGTACTCCCTTGTTCTGTGTGATTCGGTTTAACCACCTGGAGTTTTAGCTATGTCGACTGCAGGGATAATCAAAGTCTCCGCTGCGTGCCCCGTCTTCGATGGAACTGAATATCCCTACTGGAAGAATAAGATGCGCATGCATCTTGAAGCCATTGACGTCGACCTATGGTATGTCGTCAAGAACGGCGTTCCCAAGGCTGGAGAAGGTGTCACTGCTGCTGATGTCAAGAAGTTCGTTCAACTGGACTCTACCGCCAAGAATATCATCTGTGGTCATCTGACCAAAGGACAGTATGGCCGTGTGAGTGCTTTGGAAACATCTAAGCTGGTCTGGGACTGGCTCTCCAAGGTCAACGAAGGCGTCTCAACCCAGAGAGATCAGAGAATTAGTGTCCTTCGCAACCTCTTCAACCGCTTCAAGCGAAATGACAATGAGAATGTCCAGCTCACGTTTGATCGACTCATTGACATCACAAATGAGCTTCAAGCCCTCGGCGCTACTGAGATCACCAAGCATGAAGTCATCAAGACACTACTGAGATCACTTGACAGTTCGTTTGACACCCTAGCCCTAATGATTCAAGAACGACCTGATTTCAAGACACTCGATCCGTCCGACATACTTGAGAAGCTCAACACACATGAGTTTCAGCTTTCTGAGAAAAGAGATATCTACGGTCCAAACTATGGGCGAACTCGTGCCTTGAAGGCAAAAGCTGTCTCCTCATCTGAAGAAGAATCTGACAGCAGTTCTGATGATCCTGAAGACATTGGAAAGGAACTTGCTATGCTTGTGAAGAAGTTCCAAAAATTCACCAAGAAGAAAGGCTTCAGAAAGTCTTCACGATCAAGCTCAAGGAATGATGAAGCTTCTGCTCATGACTACAAGAAGAAAACATGCCACAAGTGCAAGAAAACTGGCCACTTCATCTCTGAGTGTCCACAGTGGGACAATGAGAACAGAAAGAAGAAGAAGAGCAAGGAATATGACTCTGACGACAAGAAGAAGAAGAAATACTCAAAGTCTTCTTCCAAGTCTTCCTCAAAGTCTTCATCACACAAGAAGAGCTCATCTGGCAGGGCACGTGCGTTTGTTGGCAAGGAAATGGATTCAGAGGAGGAGTCCGCTTCTGAGGATGCGGAGGTGGAGTCTGAGGAGGAGTCCGATTCTGGCATTGCCAATCTGGCTACAGCATACGTTGCCAAGTCCATCTTCAACACTGAAGACAATGACTTCACCACCGACACCGATGCAAATGACAAGGACTACTCTGCTCCTACCTACTGCTTCATGGCACGCGGTGCCAAGGTAAACTCACGCACTACTCACTATCAAACATCAAGTGACGATGACTCTGATTGTGGTTCAAAACCTAGCTACAAAACACTTGCTAAAATTGCAACTGAACAACAGAAAGCCATGGAACATATTCAAAAACTGTTAGACAAAAGCGATGATCTGTTAGGCGCTGAAATGACTCGATCTGAGTCCTTAATTGAAGACATAAAAAATCTTCACGTTAAGTATGAGGAACTTGAAAGTCGTCATGAAACGCTCTCAACAACTCATGAAAAGCTTTCCTATGATTATCTTCAAAGGAAGCAAGATCTTGAGAAATTGAGAGCGGCTCATGAAGATCTTCAAAAAGAAAATGAGTCACTTTGCGCCAAACAGATCAGTTCCGCTCAGGAAGGATTTGAACCACCATGTCTTAAATGCATTGAGCGTGAAAATGCTACTTCTGTTGCTGAATGTTCTACTGCTGCTACTGTTGCAATATCTTCAACTGTTGATGTGGGAACTAACCCCTCTACTGAGGATACTACTGCTATTGATGATGAGAATGCTAGGTTGAAGACATTGCTTGAAACAGGGATGTACAAAAGTCTCAAAGGGCATCAGAAACTATGTGATGTCCTCAAAAGACAGATCCTGAACCGAAACCCTAGGAAAGAGGGTGTTGGGTTCATAAGGAAAATGAATGCTGATGGCTTTTACTGGAAACCTGAGCAGTACCCCAAAACCACATGGGTTGCTGCAAAGGAACCTTCAGCAGATCCATCCAATCTATATGGATTCACTTGTGCTAACCCCGTTGTCATTGATGAATCCTTTGATGCAAACTATAAACTGTTTAAGAGTCAGAAAGGTGAAGTGTTTGCCAGGTACATTGGTACTAACTGCAGGAATGGACCGCCTATGAAGAAGATCTGGGTTCCGAAAAAGTGTCTGGAGAATCTTCCTGTGAATGTCATCATGACACCACACGTGAAGAAGACAAACCTCAGACCACAGGCTTCATACGGTCCAAAGGCTTCATACAGACAGAGGACTCACTTGAGTCGCACTAACGCAAATGTTTTGCAAGGAAACCATACTCAGGCCTATGAATATGAGCGTGGTTCATCAAACCGCCATGTTCATAAGACCAAGAACTATTCTGTGTATTCTTATGAGTACTATTGTCCGCCTGCAAGACTTTTTGCTAGGGCTCCAAAGCCAAAATTCTCAGACGTTGCACATAGACTTATTGCTTCTAAGCCAGCCTTGAAGATGTGGGTGGCTAAGAAAGCTTAACTCTCTTTTGCAGGGAAAGGTCTCCAGCAGAAAACCAAAATCTTCTGACGCTATTGCTGGGGACCTTAAACATCTTGTAGGGCGCAAGATCAAATGCCCGAATGGTCTTACTATGTACTTCGTTCCTGAATCGCTTGCTACTCTCCCTATCAGTCCTAATCTGGATCTAAGTTTTCATAACCCACTGGTTCGTCAAATGTTTTTGCTTCACAATTCTCTTTGTGAAGCCTATCCCCCTAACTGCATTGTAGGGTACGACACCAGCGTCTTCAGAATGGATTATTGATAGTGGGTGTACCAATCACATGACTGGCAAAAGAAGCCTTCTTATGGACTCAACCTTACGTCCATCCGACAAGAGTCACATCACATTTGCTGACACTGGTAAAAGTAAGGTATTGGGTCTAGGTAGAGTTGCAATCTCAAAGGATCAACACATGGATAAAGTCATGCTTGTTGAATCCCTTGGCTTCAACTTAATGTCTGTCTCAATGCTTTGCGATTTGAACATGATCGTAATATTTGGAAAATATCGCTGCCTTGTTCTAATGGAATCTGACAAGTCTCTAGTGTTTGAAGGGTATCGGAAAGATGACTTGTACGTGGTAGATTTCTCAGCAGGACCACAACTTGCCGTATGTCTTCTAGCAAAGGCTTCAGAATGCTGGCTCTGGCATCAGAGGCTAGGGCATGCCGGAATGAGGAACCTCCACACCCTTGCAAAGAAGAAGCATGTCATAGGCATCGAGGGCGTCAAGTTCAAGAAAGATCACTTATGTGGTGTCTGTGAAGCAGGGAAGATGACGAGGGCCAAACATCCCTCGAAGACAATCATGACAACCACTCGACCCTTCGAACTGCTCCACATGGATCTTTTCGGCCCCACTCATTACTCAACTCTAACTACTACTGCTTGCCTCTATGGCTTTGTTATTGTTGATGATTATTCTAGATATACTTGGGTGCACATAATCCTCTACAAGACTGAAGTGCAGGATGTCTTCAGACGCTTCGCCAATCGAGCAATGAACAATTATGGCGCCAAGATAAAGCACATCAGAAGTGACAATGGCACTGAATTCAAGAACACTGGCCTTGATACATATCTTGATACCTTGGGCATCACACATGAATTCTCAGCCCCGTACACGCCACAGCAGAATGGCATCCTCGAACGCAAGAACAGAACACTCATTGAGATGGCCAGAACGATGCTAGATGAATACAAGACCCCAAGAAAATTCTGGCCTAAAGCCATTGATACTGCATGCCATACAATCAATCATGTTTATCTTCACAAGCTTCTGAACAAGACATCTTATGAGCTCCTTACTGGCAAGAAGCCAAATGCCATCTACTTCAGAGTATTTGGCGCCAGGTGCTGGATCAAGGATCCACATCACACTTCAAAATTTGCACCAAAAGCACATGAGGGTTTTATGCTTGGATATGGAAAGGATTCGCACTCCTACAGAGTCTTCAATCTCTTTCATTATAAAGTGGTTGAAACAGTGGATGTGCGATTTGATGAGACTAACAGTTCACAAAGAGAACACCTACCAAATGTGCTAGATGAAGTTCCATCCAGCGAACCAATCAAGCTGATGGGAACTGGAGAAATCATGCCCTCTGAAGCTCAACCTGAAGAGGAACTCATCATCTCCGCACCTGATCAACCTGAAGACAATGCTCAGCCTAAAGAAAATCCCTCTAACAACGACAATGATCAGCAAGAGCAAAATCTTCGTCCTGTACATCCTCACATTGCCAGTGAAGTGCAGATTGAGAGAATAATTGATAGCATCAATGCACCAGGTCCACTCACTCGATCAAGGGCAACTCAGCTAGCAAATTTTTGTGGTCACTTCGCATTCGTCTCAATAATAGAACCCAAGAAAGTTGAAGAAGCCTTCATGGAACCTGAATGGATTCAAGCTATGCAAGAAGAGATTCAACAGTTTGAGCTGAACAATGTATGGGAACTGGTTAAGCGTCTTGATCCTCGGAAGCACAACATAATAGGCACCAAATGGATATACCGCAACAAGCAAGATGAGCATGGTCAAGTTGTCAGAAACAAAGCTCGTCTCGTTGCTCAAGGATATACTCAAGTGGAAGGCATTGACTTCGATGAAACATTTGCTCTTGTGGCTAGACTTGAAGCCATACGCATACTGCTAGCCTATGCAAATCATCATAACATACTTCTATATCAAATGGATGTGAAGAGCGCCTTTCTCAATGGCAAAATTTAAGAAGAGGTGTATGTTGCACAACCGCCTGGCTTTGAAGATCCAAAACATCCTGACATGGTATACAAGCTCAACAAGGCACTGTATGGCCTCAAACAAGCCCCTCGGGCCTGGTATGGCACACTCAAATACTTCCTGAAGAGAAAAGGCTTCATACCTGGTTCCCTAGACCCCACTCTCTTCACGAAGACATATGATGGTGAACTGTTTGTGTGCCAAATATATGTGGATGACATTATCTTCGGCTGCACCAATCAGAAGTATAGTGAAGAGTTTGGATATATGATGCAAGAGCAATATCAGATGTCCATGATGGGAGAGCTGAAGTTCTTCCTCGGTCTTCAAATATGACAGCAACACAACAGCATCTTCATATCTCAAGAAAAGTATCTCAAAGATTGCCTGAAGAAGTTTGGTATGCAAGACTGCAAAGGCTTCACGACGCCAATGCCAGCCAAGCATCATCTGGGTCCTGACGACAATGGTAAAGAGTTCGATCAAAAGGTATACCGCTCCATGATTGGTTCTTTGCTTTATCTATGTGCATCTAGGCCAGATATTATGCTTAGTGTTTGCATGTGTGCTTGATTTCAAGCGGCACCAAAGGAGTCGCATCACTTAGCTATAGAGAGAATTCTTCGATACTTGGCTCACACCCCAACTCTAGGATTATGGTATCCAAAGGGCTCAGAGTTTGATCTGGTTGGATTCTCGGATGCTGATTATGCTGGTGACAAGGTGGATCACAAGTCTACATCAGGCACATGTCATTTTCTGGGACGATCACTTGTATGTTGGTCTTCAAAGAAGCAGAACTGTGTATCTCTCTCTACTGCTGAATCTGAATACATTGCTGCTGGATCTTGCTGCGCTCAGCTTCTGTGGATGAAGCAAACACTCAAGGACTATGGAATTCATCTGAAGCAGGTGCCACTCTACTGCGACAATGAAAGCGCCATCAAGATTGCCAACAACCCAGTTCAGCACTCGAAGACAAAGCACATTGAAATTCGTCATCACTTTCTCAGAGATCATGTTGTGAAGGAAGATATTGATATCATACACGTCAACACTGAAGAGCAATTGGCAGATATCTTCACCAAGCCCTTGGATGAGAAGAGATTTTGCAAGTTACGGTGTGAGCTAAATATCTTGGAATCCTCAAATGTCCTGTGATTAGGCACACATCCCAACACTTATGCATATTGATGACTTAGATGTGCAACACACGAAGAAAAGTATATCTTCAATCAATGAAGACATACATTCTAAGTGTGAATACATTAATGTGGAATTTGACTTCGGAGCACCACGATAATTGTGCGCCGTGTCTGGGTCTAATACTTCCTATACGGTGGGTAACGCCACCACCAAACTTTTTGTTTGAAGTGCTTCACTCATGGTGTTACATTAGCTATGTCTTCACATTTGGTTTGGCTTCAATCTCAACATGTCTTCATGATTATCTTCACTATGTTGATTATATATATATATAATAGTGTTCTGTCCTCTACAACATTCACTTATAGCTATGTCTTCTTGTTGAATCTTTTGAACTAAGTGAATGTGATCGGACCCTAACCTCTCTATGCTTTCTATCTCAAACTCTATCTCTCCAAATCATATAAATTCTATTGAAATTGTCGAATGTCTTCTCTGCGTCCTTGTTAGCAGAAGATACAGAGACAAACATTAAGTCCGTTTTCAATGCTCATTCCTTCACCTGAAACCTGGAGAAGTGGGAATGACCACCCGACAATCCAGGCATCGTGGGACATGGAACAACCCCCGATATGCTGCATGACAGCCACGTGCCCATCAGATGTGAATCGCCAGGGGCACCTGTGTAATAACGCAGTGCCGCCCCTGTACCTATAAATACACGCCTCACCACTGTCATTATCTCTTCTTCCACTCTCGCACGAACCCTAGCGCCACAGCTAGCCCTCGACGACGCCGGCGACGAAGCGCTTCACTGCCGCAACCTCTCCGACGCCGTCTTCACGCCAACCGCGGACATCGTCCTCTCCGCCGTCGCCGTAGGTGTCCTCCGTCGTCAAGTTAGGGCACGGAAGATTGAACTGCTCGGCCTCCTCTTCCACTCCGTCTAGCAGTTCTTCGTGTGGTAAATAAAACTTCCTTTTTACGGCCCCGTTGATCCTATAGCTTTGTCACTTTCTACCACAAGCAGTTTCTATTCACACAAGTTGGATCTCTTTCATACTGCATCTCATAACATGCCTAGTATATTCACTTATGCTTCACAAAGTAGTTAGATTCCTCACTTGTACTGATCTCTGGATTCGTACAAATCTGGAACCAACTCCTTATCTATGAGTGAATGTCTTCGCACGATGAGGTCAATGTCTTCTAAACTGATTTATCTTCAAAATCTTCTGAGAATGCATATGACCTCTTCCCCTTCCCTCGCACCTTAATGCTGTCATAGGTACATGTCCGTGGGAGAATCCCTTGGTTCTCATAGTTTGCATTCATTTGCAGAATTCTTACATCATCATATAAATTCTCCCGAAGCCAGTTCCTATTTGTCCAGCAAGCGAAAACCTTTGAAGCCTTTGAACGTATTGAAGCCTTTCAGTTTAAAATTCATGGCTTCAGAGAAATCTGCAAGGAAGGGTGGCAGAAAGTGTCGACGAGAAACATCAAGAGATCTGCCTGATGACCTCTCAGAGCTGTACAAGACAGATCTTGAAGAGGATTACAATCAGCGCAAGACACGAATCCAATGGATTCGACGCTATTGGGCAGAACAGTGGTTCAAGTACAGATTTGTGACCAAGGAATATGCTGAAAAGAATGCCATCAAGCGACCATGGGGAGACATCCTCTACAAAAATCTTCAACCCAGGACCAGAGATGAAGCCATTGAACAAGGCTTCTATCCCTGCATGGTCCGTGGACCACATCCTGCGGATGCTGACCCATCGTCACTGTTATAGTGTCGTGACGACATTCTGTTCAAGCGCAACTTCCAGTTTGCCCAGAACTCAGCAAAGCAGAACAAGAAGACATTGGGACTAGACTTCAACCCTGGTCCTTCTGCTCCAAGGGCTGACGGCACACGTGATGCAGAACCCAATGTCGTCGGTCCTTTCTACAACCTTGAAGGTCTCATCACTCATATCTTGGTTCAAGGGACAACCGTGAATGAGCCTGCAGATGACGCTGAATCAGATGAAGCGCCTGCAGCGCCGAAGCCAAAGAAGCTGAAGCAGCCAAAAGCTTCAAAGCCTGCCTCTGCACCAAAAATCTCACGGGCGAAGCCACTGGCAACTGCACCTCCTGAAGACAGTGTGCAGTCTGAAGATTTGTCACGCATCTCCAAGCCCCAGAAGGTCAAGATGTCTCTGCCACACACCGGCCAAGAGCTAACAGCTGCAGCCATTCTGCGCAATGATGCCATTGATCTGTCAAGTGATGAAGATCTTGCAGATGACGCTCTTGAGCAACTCATCAAGAGCAAAGAAGAAGTAGAAATCTTCAATAATCTGCCTCTCTTTGACGTGGCCATCATCCACAACTTCATTGATCAATGGTTTGACACGCCCAACATCAGCTTCGACGATCTGCAACTTCTCATTGGCCTCAGTGTCGCCTTCCATGGCGCCATTGCTTCAGAGTTAGCTATCGCCCAGCGCGTTGTTGAACTGAAGCAGAAGATTGACTTTGAGAAATCTCAGTTCAAGAAGCATATGGCCAAGCTCAGCGTGCAAGAAGTGAAGAACTTCAAGAGTATGCTGCACGAGCTCAAGGAAGCCTTTCTCACGAAACGTGCAGAAGCTTAGGGTTCTCGTGAGCGCATGAAGGTTCTGGCTGACAGGTGTGTACAAGCCTACAATGAGGCCGAGAAGCGCAAGGCCCTTGGGCGTCCTGGCATCGACCCCAGGATGGCTGCAAAGAAGAATAAGAAGCCCGCTATGGCTGAACCCGACGCACCAAGGCAGGAAGCAGATCCCATTGTCTTCCCAACCAGCATGACTGGCTCGAAGCCAAAAGCCCGGTCAACCGCTTCAGAGATGAAGAAGACCAGGACTGCTGAGGCTGAAGCCAGGAAGAGGAAACATCCTGAAGCCTCTCCTACTGCCCCCTCCAAGAAGAAGAGGAAGATCAAGAAAGAACAGGCTGCTCCCACAGAGCCTTTGATTGTTGAACCCATTTCCATGGTTCGTCCTGACGCTGAATGCCAACTGACAATCCATGAGCCTGCTTTCACAGAGGCTCATGAAGCTGAAGACTTTCCAGCAGCTGATCCCATCGCTGCTGAAGATATTGGTCACCATGACCATGTAGAAGATGGTGCAGTCCTTCCTCAGCTCGAGCACAGCGAACTCATCAGCATTGGTCGTCCTCTGACGCCAATTGCTCAGGATGCTTCATGGGCTAATCGTCCACAAGAGGAAGAAGACTTTGAGGCCCAGCCAACACCAACTCCACAGGCGTCGTCAGCATTACGCAGGCTTCGCAAAGGACCAATGCCTCCAGTCTCTGAGTCTGAAGCTAAAGCTGCTGAAGACATTCCGGCTGCATCAGCCGATGAAGAAGAAACCCCAGAAGCTCCTACTCCCCCGTCCCACCAAGAAGCTGTTCTCGAGGAGAACGTGATTGTGACTAACCCTCCAGCTCGTCAAGTGGAGGTTGAAAATCTTGATGCTGCCACCACCAACACCACTGAAGCCACTGACGCAGTCGTGGCTGAAGCTAATGTGGAGCCCTCACCCACAAAAGCACCAGAAGTCAGTGAAGCCATTGATCCCACTGCTTCTGTTCCTGCACCTGCTACCAGTCCCCAGTTCGACTATCATGTTGAGCACAGGCCTCAGGTACAGAAGCCAATCCCAAGATTGCCCAGGTTCCCAGGTCCTGCATCAGCACCTGGATCCTTCAATATCAATGGCTTCAGAGCAGACAACACATTCTTCAATAGCTCCAGGAACCCCTACTCATGGGAAAGAATATCATCTGATCGGTTCTGGAGCTATCCGCAGTGAAGCTATTACTCCTGCATTCTATACAATCAAGGTCGCATCTTCCCACACAAGCGTCTTGACATTGAAGCAATAGCTGGTCTGCCCTGTCTGGAAGAAGCTCTGGATTGCTTCAAAGAAGTTGGATTGCTGCCATTCGTCATTGACCAAGAGCATTGGAATGAAGAGTTGCTGCTCCAATTCTATGCCACACTTCACATCCGCGGGTATAACAGAGATCCAAAGACTTGGGTCCTGGAGTGGATGACAGGAAACGTTCATCACGAAGCCAAAGCCTTTGACATCATTGAGCTCACTGGTCTGCCCACTCCCGGCGATCTCTACGAATCTGGCTGTCAACTTCATAGTGAAGCTGTGGAGAGCATCTTTCAGAGGCCTGAACCTAACATGAGTCAGATGCTCAGTATGATGAAGCCATTACCCCAAGATGCTGCATATCCCAAAGAGTTCTTTGTTGAAGACCTAGAGTATCTGCCAAGGACTATTTATCACATCATAAGGCGAACTCTCTGGCCCATCAAAGGGCACTCTCCACATGCCAAGCTGGAAGGTGCAATGAAGACTTTGGTCTTCTATATTCTTCATGGAAAATGCTTCAATGCACAGGACTTCTTCATTCGCCAACTTGCTGCATCAGGCTCTGATCTGTTTGGCTTGAAGTTCTACGCCCCATGGGTCATGCGGCTGATCAAACTTCACTCCACTATCTCATATCAGCCATCTGCTCGCAATCATCGGATTTTTCTGCCTGATGTGGATATGTCTATTGAAGCCATCTATCCTGAGCCTGCCAAGGAACCTCTAAGTCTTCAGAATGCAGAGCATCAGAGTTTTTCTCAGAACATTGAAGGAGTTGAAGCAGTCGCTCATGTGTATCCTTTGGCTGGCACTACATGTGTAACGCCCGGATAATTAGGCTACAGTAAAACTCTCTTGATGATGCCATGTCATCTATGTTACTGTTGCTAATTAAGTGGTAGTTCAAAAACATAGCAAATTAAAAAAAATGAATTAGCGACAAACACCCAAAGTTTTCAAAAGTCAACACAAAAATGTTCGGGGGTTGCCAAATATTGCATCGGTAATTATGGTGAAGTAAACACAGTTTTATAAAATGCCTAAATACTTTTAAATGAATTTAAACAGAAAAGAAATAATAAAGAAAATACAAAAGGGAAAAAGAAGAAACCCCCCCCCCTTCCCCCCTGGGCCGAAAGGCCCAGCTAGCCAC